>NC_069500.1:490532947-490832947 GCF_027579735.1 Bombina bombina | reverse complement strand
GGAAAGTTCTATTTTTGGTAGCTATTTCCTCGGCTCGTAGAGTTTCCGAGTTATCTGCCTTACAATGTGATTCCCCTTATCTGATCTTCCATGCAGATAAGGTAGTTTTGCGTACCAAACCTGGGTTTTTACCTAAGTTGGTATCTAATAAGAATATCAATCAGGAGATTGTTGTTCCATCATTGTGTCCTAATCCTTCTTCAAAGAAGGAACCTCTATTACACAACCTTGACGTGGTTCGCGCTTTAAAGTATTATTTACAAGCTACTAAAGATTTTCGTCAAACATCTGCTTTGTTTGTTGTCTACTCTGGACAGAGGAAAGGCCAAAAGGCTTCGGCAACCTTGCTTTCGTTTTGGCTAAGAAGTATAATACGCTTGGCTTATGAGACTGCTGGCCAGCAGCCTCCTGAAAGGATTACAGCTCATTCTACTAGAGCTGTGGCTTCCACGTGGGCCTTTAAAAATGAGGCTTCTGTTGAACAGATTTGCAAGGCGGCGACTTGGTCTTCGCTTCATACTTTTTCAAAATTCTACAAATTTGATACTTTTGCTTCTTCGGAGGCTATTTTTGGGAGAAAGGTTTTACAGTCAGTGGTACCTTCCGTTTAAGTACCTGCCTTGTCCCTCCCTTCATCCGTGTACTTTAGCTTTGGTATTGGTATCCCACAAGTAATGGATGATCCGTGGATTGGATACACCTTACAAGAGAAAACAAAGTTTATGCTTACCTGATAAATTTATTTCTCTTGTGGTGTATCCAGTACACGGCCCGCCCTGTCATTTTAAGGCAGGTATTTTTTAACTTTAAACTACAGTCACCACTGCACCCTATAGTTTCTCCTTTCTCTTGCTTGTCTTCGATCGAATTACTGGAGGTGGCAGTTAGGGGAGGAGCTATATAGACAGCTCTGCTGTGGGTGATCCTCTTTCAACTTCCTGTTGGGAATGAGAATATCCCACAAGTAATGGATGATCCGTGGACTGGATACACCACAAGAGAAATAAATTTATCAGGTAAGCATAAATTATGTTTTCGCAGCTTGAAGACCAATACATAAAATCTACAAACATAATAAACCATATTCTCTCTTCACCATATTTAAAGGGACAGTCATAATTAAACTTCCATGATTTAGATAGGGCATGCCATTTTAAACAACTTTCCAGTATACTTTTATCATCAAATTTGCTTTGTTCTCTTGGTATTTGTTGAAAACTAAGCCTATGTAGACTCATATGCTAATTTATAAGCCCTTGAAGGCTGCATCTTATCTCAGTGCATTTTGACTGTTTTTCACATCTGAAAAGCGCTAATTCATTTATGCCATATAGATAACTATATGGTCACTCCTGTGGAGTTATTCGAGTCTACACTGATTGGCTAAAATGCAAGTCTGTCAAAAGAACTGAAATAAGGGGGCAGCCTTCAAAGGCTTAGATACAAGGTAATCACAGAGGTAAAAAATATATTAATATAACTGTGTTGGTTATGCAAAAACGGGGAATGTGCAATAAAGGAATTATCTATCTTTTTAAACAATTACAATTCTGGAGTAGACTGTCCCTTTAAGGCCAGCTGGTTATCATTATCATTATTGCCATTGTTTATTTAAAAGCTGTGTTTGCAGTTAGCTCTTCCTTACACATTGAAAATAGGACATCCTTTGAATATCATTATTTATAAATTGTATGGTCTATAGATAAGAGTGTGATTGTGGAAATATGTAAAAAACAAAACAATTTGTTTGTTCTTTGAATAGGTGCAAGAAGAAGACATTGACCAAGTGATCGGTTTATTACACCAGCGGCAGGATAGCCAAAGCTAGGCTGATATTTTCAGTCACTCCATTAACTGTACCCATCAGATACAGTAGCTGGTACAACTGGCAATCCAAAGGAAGGATTAGCAGAGCACAGTCTATGCACTGCTATGGTACACACTCCCCACTTGGTATTTGAAGAAGTGCTAATATTTTGTGATATTTTGAAAGCATTACCAGCCTTACCGTAGTCACATTTATTTTTCTTGTTATGGTAAATTAGTCAACTAAGGGCTTAATAAAGTAATGATTCTGAGCAATAAGACTTCTATTGCTGAGACTCACTAAATCCTCAGTGCCACATCAATAGGGGGCTGGATGTTCCAGCTCCAGATGAATTATTTCCTTTACTGGAACTGCAATATAATGCAAAGCTGCCTATATTGGCTTCCTTAAGTAGAACAATATACAAGTGCAGAGACCAATACCATGCCAGCAATTATTTTCTAGTTTTTTTTTTTAATGTGAGTGTGAAATATACACACGTTTATTAATGTACTTTCTTATTTGCACTTCTATTATGTTATATGTAGAACATAAAACTTAGAGGAAGCTTTCATTACTTTTGTTGCTAAAATAATCAGCTTTTCATTGCTCGCCATTGGCAGTGAAGTAGTTAAATCACTTCCATGATTTCTTAAAAATATCTTGAAGCAGGACCTTTTGGCAGAAGGTGTTTTGCGTTTGATAAATAACTTGCATTTTATTGCATTATAGGATATTGTTCTGAAAATGTGCTTCTTTAACTGGTATTCCAAGAAACATCTCAACAGCCTGTGCAACTTCTTCACTTGTGAATATGCAACTTTCTATCTGTGAACAGGGTACTTACCTCAACACATCTGTACTAAACCAATTAAGGAATTAGAGTGCTTTTTATTTTTTTTTCCATTGCAGTTTTATATTTCCAAGTGGTGTTAATGTTGATTAAAAAGTGCCAATTCTGTCCTGTTCACTACTGAAGGTTCCTTATCAGTGTTTCTGAGCTCTGGGATTCACAGGCCACATTTTACTGATACCACTTCTTTAGTTTTGGAAACAGATCAGTGACTGGTGTGAGTTCCCTTATGAAGCCACAGTAAGAGTATTTTGGATACCTATCCTTTTGATGTCAAATAGGTCACTTTAGAAATTGTTTTCATGTAGAGGATACAAAATGTAGTACTATTTTGGTTTAACAAAGTGCTCTGTGGGAGTTCTATTTCAATTCAGAAAGTGTAAACACAACATTTGGCTGATATTGGTGCTGGATGCTTGTAATACTTCCCATATGGAGCTATGAAGAACCCATAGCAGGACAAGCAATATTTGACTTTTTGAACGTATGACAATGGAATGCGAGTCAGTGCTTTCTGTTCAGCTTTTCATTATACAGAGTGCTCTTAATTAAACAACTTTAAAGATGTGTTTTTTTTTTTTAAACTTACATAAAATATAGAAATATATTCTAAAAAATATATTTTTACATTATTATTTGTCTTTTCATTGCCTTAATAAAATACTTTATTGCAAATGTTCTCTGATTTTTTTTTTTTGTTATATTTTAATGCACTTCTGGTATCCATAACATATTTTGTTTCACATTTCCCAAAACAGTACAAGACTGCAAAAAAATGTACAACTTCAAGCACTCAAATTCCCTATTTCAAATACTTGAACATTTGGAGCAAAGTATAGCGGATTTGAGATAGGAAAAAATATTAAAATATTACTTTTATTTGGCAGTTTTAAAATAAATGGTTGTTGGTTAAAAACACAAGGAATTAAAGTGAATGTAAACTTTGATGAATGAAAGCCCGGTTTTTAAAAATACTATTAAAAACAGGGGCACTTTCATTCATCAAAGTTTAGAAAGCAGCCGTTTTGATTAAAAACGTACTTTTGTTCTTTTCACAGCCAGAGCAGCGTCCCCCCAACCCGGAGATCCTCTCTTCACACGTCAGCAATGACTAATCTGGCTTCCTCCAATCACAGCATGGCCTCAGACAGTGACTCCCCTGGGGGGAAAGCCATGATTGGAGGAAGCCGGATTAGTCATTGATGACGTGTGAAGAGAGGATCTCCGGGTGGGGGAAGTTGCTCTGGCTGTGAAAAGAACAAAGGTAAGTTTTTAAACAAAACGGCTGCTTTCTAAACTTTGATGAATGAAAGTGCCCCTGTTTTTAATAGTATTTTAAAAAAAAAAAACGGGCTTTCAGTCATCAAAGTTTTTACCTTCACTTTAAAACTAGACCAGGATAAGTGTTCCACAAATAAAATATTGAGAATGGCGCAGGGTATATATTTCCTGTCCAAGATTGCAGGAGAAGGGTAATGAGATACAAATTATCCCTTTAAATGGCCTAGAATGTCGATATTAATCCATAGTCACTTGCTTAATACCACAGAAATTCTAAATAACTAATAATTGCTGTATGTGTAACCGGTGTTAAATCAGTGGATGTATAATAAATGCTCAGTGAGCTGCTGCAGTAAGTTCTAATTGAAGCATCCGGTATACAAATCTTCCCACTTCATTAATTTGAGTAAATAAATATAGTTACTATTATATATTATAAGTGCTCAGGGAATATGTACCCAGTATTAAATAGATGGAGCTACATTAACTACTCAATTGGCTGCTGCAGTGAGTTCTAATATAAACATCCAGTATATATATATGTTCCTACTTCAGTACTTTTAAGTAATTAGATATATTTTCAGTTATGTATTAATAATGCTTAGGAAATAAGCTCTCTCCCATTGACCTGCCTTAACTTATACAATGTAAACAGCTGTCTGTGTTCATTTTCAGTATACAAAATAGTATGGAGGTTGTACTTATTCCTCCATTTCAACACTTGGATACTCTAAGGTTAATGATTGCTAAGTTGCGATCCTATTTCTATATATAGAGTCATATTAGACATTACTGGATTCACACATGAATTAATGACTTAGAGTTTAAAGTACTAATTTTCCTTGCTAAATTAAAAAATAAAGTAAGAGCCCATTCACTCCCCAACCTCCCCTGACATGTTTCGCCGATAAACAGCTTTTCTCTTGCAAGGTGTATCCAGTCCACGGATTCATCCTTACTTGTGGGATATTCTCATTCCTTACAGGAAGTGGCAAAGAGAGCACACAGCAGAGCTGTCCATATAGCTTCCCCCCTAGCTCCACCCCCCAGTCATTCTCTTTGCCACTCTAGCAGTAGGGCATCTCCACGGGAGGGTAAAGTGAATGTGATGTTAGATTTGTAGTTTTATATCTTCAATCAAAAGTTTGTTATTTTTAAATGGTACCGGTTTGTACTATTTACTCTCTGGCAGAAAAGTGATGAAGATTTCTGCTGAGAGGAAAACGATATTAGCATGTTGTAACTAAAATCCACTGCTGTTCCCACACAGGACTGATGAGTACCAGAAAACTTCAGTTGGGGGGAACAGTTTGCAGGCTTAACTGCATTAAGGTATGTTTCAGTCATCTTTTTTCTAGTCAAGACACGATAATGCTAGAAGACTGACAGGAATCCCCATGAGGGAAGGGTAAGCCATATTCTGAGACTTAGTATAGAATAATGGCTTATTTAACAGGGCTCAATAGGCTGGTGGACACTGTGAAAGGGCAATCGATTATTTTATTCAGCAAATATTCATTGGTAGACACTTTTAAACACCTTTGGTGTGTTTATTAAGGTTTTTTTTCTCCACATGGCATAAATTTAGTCACCTAAGTGTGACTTTGAGGGCCTCACAACTCCGGAGTGGGAGGGGCCCTAATTTTGCGCCTCTGTTGCGCAGTTCATTTCTCCAGACAGTTCATGCTTCTTCACGTGGAAGGTCCAGAGACTGCTTGAGGGACTCAAAGAAGCTGTTTTTCCCCTAAACTAATCCATAAGGGAAGGTAGGCTGCTGTGGCAAGGTGCTGTAGTTTTGAAACCGGTTGTGAGCTTTAGACTGCTCCGGTTTGGGAATTAAGGGGTTAATCAGGCTGAAACTTGGTGTGCAATCATATCGAAGCATTAGGCACATACTGTGAAAATTTCACTGTTTTGTAAAATTGTGTGCGCTTTTTACTTCTTAAAGGCACAGTACCGTTTTTTCAAATTGTGTTTTTTATTTGATTAAAGTGTTTTCCAAGCCTGTTTGCATATAATACTAATCTGTTTAACATGTCTGACACTAAGGAAAAGCCTTGCTCTATGTGTTCAGTAGCCATGGTGGAACCCCCATTCAAAATGTGTCTCAAGTGCACTAATGTGTCTATACAATTTAAAGATCATATTGTGTCACTTAAAAATGTAGCCCAAGATGATTCTATGACGGAAGGTAATGAAGATAGTCCACCTTCCTCTCCCCAAGTGTCACCACCAGTTACGCCCGCGTAAGCAATACCTAGTACCTCTAGTGCATTGACACCTATTACATTGCAACAACTAGCGACAGTTATGGATAATTCCCTTGCGGCCTTTCTATCCAAACTGCCAGTTTTTTCCTACAAAGCGAGATAGCTCTGTTTTAAGAACAGATTATGAGCAGTCGGAAGCTTTGGGAGGTTTATCTGACGTACCCTCACAACACTCTGATGTAGGTGCGAGCGATGTGATGTCTGAGGGAGAAATTTCTGACTCAGGAAAGGTTTCTCAACGGGCAGATTCAGATTCATTAGCTTTTAAATTTAAGTTGGAACACCTCCGCGTATTGCTTAGGGAGGTTCTATCCACTCTGGATGATTGTGACCCGATGGTGGTTCCAGAGAAATTGTGTAAAATGGACAAATACCTAGAGGTCCCTGTATACACTGATGCGTTTCCGATCCCTAAAAGGGTTGCGGATATTGTTACCAGGGAGTGGGAAAGACCAGGTGTCCCTTTTGTTCCCCCTCCTATTTTTAAGAAAATGTTCCCCATTACTGACCCCAGGCGGGACTCGTGGCAGACGGTCCCTAAGGTAGAGGGAGCAGTTTTTACGCTGGCTAAGCGCACAACCATTCCAATTGAAGACAGTTGTGCTTTTAAAGATCCTATGGATAAAAAATTAGAAGGTTTACTAAAGAAAATTTTTGTTCAACAAGGGTTCCTTCTACAACCGATCGCCTGCATTATTCCTGTAACTACTGCAGCGGCTTTCTGGTTTGAGGCGCTGGAGGAGGCGCTCCAGAGGGAGACCTCATATGATGAAATTATGGATAGAATTAAAGCTTTAAAACTGGCTAATTCTTTTATCACAGATGCCGCTTTGCAATTAGCTAAGTTAGCGGCAAAAAATTCAGGTTTCGCCATTATGGCGCGCAGAGCGCTTTGGCTCAAGTCATGGTCGGCCGATGTGTCGTCCAAATCAAAATTACTAAATATCCCTTTCAAGGGAAAGACCCTTTTCGGGCTCAAGTTGAAAGAGATTATTTCAGATATCACCGGGGGAAAGGGCCATGCTCTCCCACAAGATAGGCCTTTTAAGGCTAAAAATAAGGCTAATTTTCGTTCCTTTCGCAACTTCAGGAGCGGTCCTGCTTCAACCTCTGCAACCGCAAAGCAAGAGGGTAACGCTTCACAGCCCAAGGCAACCTGGAAGCCTTTGCAGGGCTGGAACAAGGGTAAACAGGCCAAGAAGCCTGCAGCTGCTACTAAGACAGCATGAAGGGGTAGCCCCCGATCCGGGACCGGATCTGGTAGGGGGCAGACTCTCTCTCTTCGCTCAGGCTTAGGCAAGGGATGTTCACGATCCCTGGGCATTAGAAATTGTTACTCAGGGATATCTTCTAGAATTCAAGGACTCCCCTCCAAAGGGAAGGTTCCACATTTCTCGTCTGTCTACAGACCAGACAAAGAAAGAGGCGTTCTTACGCTGTGTAGAAGATCTACTCAAGATGGGAGTGATATGTCCAGTTCCAATTACAGAACAAGGACTGGGGTTTTACTCAAACCTGTTTGTGGTTCCCAAAAAGGAAGGAACTTTCAGGCCAATCCTGGATCTAAAAATTCTAAACAAATTCCTCAGAGTTCCATCATTCAAGATGGAGACCATTCGGACAATCTTACCTATGATCCAGGAAGGTCAATATATGACTACCGTGAATCTAAAGGATGCGTACCTACATATTCCTATCCACAAAGATCATCATCAGTTCCTAAGGTTCGCCTTTCAGGACAAGCATTACCAGTTTGTGGTCCTTCCCTTCGGGTTGGCCACCGCTCCCAGAATTTTCACAAAAGTGCTAGGGTCCCTTCTGGCGGTACTAAGACCGCGGGGCATTGCAGTAGCACCTTATTTGGACGACATCTTCATACAGGCGTCGTCATTTCCCAGAGCCAAGGCTCATACCGAGATTGTTCTGGCCTTTCTAAGGTCTCACGGGTGGAAGGTGAACACCGAAAAAAGTTCTCTGTCCCCGCTCACAAGGGTTCCCTTCCTGCGAACATTAATAGACTCGGTAGAAATGAAAATATTTCTGATGGAGGGCAGAAAATTAAAGCTTTTAACTACTTGCCGAGTTCTTCATTCCATTCCTCGGCCATCTGTAGCTCAGTGCATGGAGGTAATCGGATTAATGGTAGCGGCAATGGACGTAGTCCCTTTTGCTCGAATACATCTAAGACCACTGCAACTGTGCATGCTCAAACAGTGGAATGGAGATTATGCAGATTTATCTCCTCAAATACAACTGGACCAGAAAACCAGAGACTCTCTTCTCTGGTGGTTGTCTCAGGATCACCTGTCTCAGGGAATATGCTTCCGCAGACCGGAGTGGACCATTGTAACGACCGATGCCAGTCTGTTAGGCTGGGGGGGCGGTCTGGGACTCCCTGAAAGCTCAGGGCTTATGGTCTCGGGAAGAGTCTCTTCTCCCGATAAACATTTTGGAACTGAGAGCGATATTCAACTCGCTTCAGGCTTGGCCTCAACTAGCAGCGGCCAAATTCATCAGATTTCAGTCGGACAACATCACGACTGTGGCGTATATCAATCATCAGGGGGGAACAAAGAGTTCCCTAGCGATGAAGGAAGTCACCAAAATAATCAGGTGGGCGGAGGATCACTCCTGCCATCTATCTGCAATTCACATCCCAGGAGTAGACAACTGGGAGGCGGATTTTCTAAGTCGTCAGACTTTTCACCCGGGGGAGTGGGAACTCCACCCTGAGGTTTTTGCTCAGCTGACCCAGCTATGGGGCATTCCAGAATTGGATCTGCTGGTGTCCCGTCAGAACTCCAAACTTCCTCTCTACGGATCCAGGTCCAGGTACCCCAAGGCGGCATTGATAAATGCTCTAGTAGCACCTTGGTCCTTCAATCTGGCTTATGTCTTTCCACCGTTTCCTCTTCTCCCTCGTCTGGTAGCCAGAATCAAGCAGGAGAAGGCTTTGGTAATGCTTATAGCGCATGCGTGGCCACGCAGGACTTGGTATGCAGACCTAGTGGACATGTCATCTGTCCCGCTATGGACACTGCCAATGAGGCAGGATCTTCTAATACAGGGTCCATTCAAGCATCCAAATCTAGTTTCTCTGCTGCTGACTGCTTGGAGATTGAACGCTTAATTCTATCTAAGCGTGGTTTCTCTGAATCAGTTATAGATACTCTGATTCAAGCTAGAAAGCCTGTCACCAGGAAAATTTACCATAAGATATGGCGGAAATATCTTTGTTGGTGTGAATCCAAGGGTTACTCGTGGAGTAAGATTAGGATTCCAAGGATATTGTCTTTTCTCCAAGAAGGATTGGAGAAAGGTTTGTCAGCTAGTTCCTTAAAGGGACAGATATCTGCTCTGTCTATTCTTTTACACAAGCGTCTGGCGGAGGTACCAGACGTTCAAGCGTTTGCTCAGGCTTTAGTCAGAATCAAGCCTGTCTATAAACCAGTTGCTCCGCCATGGAGTCTAAATTTAGTTCTTTCAGTTCTTCAAGGGGTTCCGTTTGAACCTTTACATTCCATAGATATTAAGTTATTATCTTGGAAAGTTTTGTTTTTGGTAGCTATATCTTCTGCTCAAAGAGTTTCTGAATTGTCTATAAGGAAAATAAGGCTGAATATAAATTGGTAAAATGATTACCAAATTTGAACAAGACAGTGCAACTAGACAACAAAAACATTTAATAGACCTTCAGGAGGTTTTTAATCAATCTCCCTACAAAGATAATGAACTTACTCCAGATAAAAGTTACTGTGAGAACTTCATAAAAATTTCTACAAACAGGATAAAGTGTGGTGGAATCATCATTTTTTTGATAAATATATTGAAATAAAGTTAATACCAAGACGTCTTAGAATTCAGCTGTTCCCAGCATTTAAATTTAAAGATAAAAACCTAAGTACTGAATGGAAAGAGGCCCTATCCGAATGTTCTAACAAACTTATGAATATCTTAATAAAACATGACAAATCTGAATATAATAGACTAGAAGAAATCATTATCTCTCAAAATGAACACCTGAAACAATTTGAAAATCTTAAATATTTTGAAGCCTCTTATAAAAAAAATATCAAAAAGAACTAGACAAGTATGAAACTGACATCAAACAAACTAAAATTAAAGGGGACTTGGAAAATTTCCAAAATAAAAAAGTGTATAAATGGAAAATAAGATTTAACTCTAATAATGCTAACAGTACCCATACCAGAGTTAATATTGTCCAGAGTGATATTTCAGATACTGAGGCTGAAGAATCAGATACAGCTAGGGAGGAACATACAGTATCAAATACATCAGAAAGTAACAAAAACATCTTAGGCACACGCAAAAGGAAAGATTATTTAGAATAGGAGGACAATTCAAACTCAGACACACCAGAAGAGGTGGGAGGGGCAAGAAAAAAAGCACCCAGAGCCAGAAATACAAGGGAAAAGAAACGGACAGCCAAACCATACAAGAGAAATCCCAGTCCCTTCTCCAGACTGAGGATGAAAACATAAAAATTATAAATGTATCAACTAAAATGCTGTCCCAAGATCATGTTGGTTTACTTTCAAAGGGTCTTTCTGCCCCAATGCAGGAACAGATACGTTTGACATTATTAAAGATATACAACTATTTAAGAAAACTACTCCTAAAAAAAACAATACAGTACAGCAGAAAAAAATATAGCTTCAAACTCATAATCTAGTTGGTCATCAGATGAATTGGAGAGTAAACAAGATTTAGAAGAGTTTTGACTGAAAATGAACCATCAAGTAAAAGTAAATGGCGTCAAAATATAAATCTTAAATCTAATTATATCCCTAAACTCTCAAATGCACCATATGTTCAAATATTTATTGAGCTAGTATGCACAGAAATTTCTCAGCTAGAAATAAAATCTTCCATTAGGAATTTAAGTAGTGGAGAAACAAAAGCATTAACAGAAATAAAACAATGGGACGATGTTACAATACATCAAGCTGACAAGGGCGTCAAGCTGATATGACTCAAAAACATGTACTTACAGGAAGCAGAACGACAATTGAAAGCTGTAACTTGTTACAAAAATTTATGGTTGTGTCCTCTCCAAGATTTTCACTCTCAATATCAAAATCTGATTACACAGGCGAGAGTCAATGGAACAATTTCAGTCAAAGAAAATAAATTCTTAACAGTAACAAACCCAAAAATATCTATTTTATTTTCATCTTAATGGGAGGAGAGTACACTGCTAAATTCATTACTTGTGGGAAATAAGAACCTGGCCACCAGGAGGAGGCAAAGACACCCCAGACAAAGGCTTAAATACCTCCCCCACTCCCCTTATCCCCCAGTCATTCTTTGCCTTTTGTCACAGGAGGTTGGCAGAGAAGTGTCGGAAGATTCAGAGCAGTCTCTATTGGAGGGTAGTACTCTTAAAAATGGGACTGGAGTTTTAAGTATACCTGTCAGCCTCTCAGTAAGAGCATTGATTAAAGTTAGAGTCCGGAGATGCAGGGAGTGTTAATAGCTCCTTGGCAATCAAGTCCATGTCAGGAGCGATGCTACTAACCTGTCACTCTTGAAGCGCTGTGTTCCTATTCCACGGCATAGATTCTGGTAAGATTGTTTCATTTATACACATATGATAACACAAGAAGACAGGGTCACAGTGTGTCTCCTTTTATCTGTATAGAATCAAGGGTTAATATCCCTGGAAAGGGGATTATTGATCAGGGGGGATTTATGCAAAATATCTTTGTGTTAATTCTATGTCGTGTGAGATGAGTCTCTAGCAATGTGTGAACAATTAGGTGTAGATCGGCGTGGCCTTTTTTGGCGCATTTTCTTTATAGTGCAGGGGCGGTCCTGCATGGCACTCCAGGTGACCGGGTGTGGCCTCTTCAACTAACTCTTTCCTAATCGGAATTGTGGGAGACATAAACAGTTTCTCCGTGGTCCGGGTCATAGGAGGTGATGAGTGCCCCAGCCATTGGTGTATAAAGGGTGCCATTTAATCTATCTCAGTCCGTATTAAAAGTGCAAGCTATGGAGGACTCTGACATGTTAGAGGATACTCCCTCTTTAATTAAATCTTGCACCTATGTTTATTGTGAGGAGGTACAGGTTGATCTGCCTGCTCAACTGTGTTCCTTATGCTTCAATAAGATTGCAAAATCTAAAAAGAATAAGATATTTAGTACTACTGAGCCGTCCACCTCTGAGGGTTCTCCGTCCTGTGAGGTGCGTTCCCAACATTCATCTCCGATTACACATATAGCTCCCCAAGGCCCTACTAATCCTCCCGTGGGAGGGGCCTCGTGGCCGCCAGATTTCGCTGCCCAGTTGGAAGAGGCGGTTTCTGCGGCCTTCCATGCCCTACCACGCCCTACAAAGCGCAAGCAAAGGCAAAGACATAGCCTTCCGTCCCAGGGGTCATCTACTCCTTTGGTTCTCCTATCTGATGAGGAGGACGCCTCCGACTCGTCGGAGGGCGCTCTCTCTGGGACGGTATCGGCCGCTTTTAGACCTCCGGCTACGGAAGGGCCAGATTTTAAGTTTAAGATGGAGCATTTGCACTTTTTACTGAAAGAAGTGCTTGCTACGTTGGATGTTCCAGAACCGAAACTTCCGTAAGAGCCTTCAATCCCTAAGATAGAAAGGGTTTACGCGGACAGGGTGGTTCCTCAGACCTTCCCAGTTCCCGTGAAGATGGCTATGATTATTAAGAATGAGTGGGAGAAACTGGGCTCGTCCTTTTCTCCCTCTACCGCTTTTAAAAAGAGGTGGAGACTCCCCTCGAGGAGATACAGGAAAAGATTAAAGCCTTGAGGGTAGCTAATTCTTTTATCTGTTAATATCTGCTTTTATCTGTTAATTCTTTTATCTTCTTTTACCTTTTCCCACAGATCCTTTGACAATTATTTTGCTTTCCCCATGACTCAGAATTCAGAATCGTTGGTGCAGCACTGGATGAAAGATGCAAGGGTCTGTCAGGAGTCCAGAAACTCATTGACCTTTTATACACACACACTAATTACAAGAAAACAGATCACAGGTGAGGATGGTTACCTTTAATAGCCATTCAAACCCCATTGTGTCAACTTGTGTGCATGTTATCAGGCCAAAATCACCAGGGTATGTAAACTTTTGATAAGGGTCATTTGGGTAGTTTCTGTTGTCATTATGATTTAAAAAGAGTAAACACAGTTGATTGATAATAAATGGCTTCAGCCAAACACTAACTATGAGTGAAAGAAAATTTTTTGTGTTATCATTCATATTCTCTGAAAAATGGCCAAGAAATCATAAATTCTGCCAGGGTATGTAAACTTATGAGCACAACTGTATAAGCCCCTATTACAACTCTGATGTAGAGAAACTTACTGATTCCATAAAGTACATTCTTTGACCCCAGAGGGATTGAATGAATGTGTGGATCTAGCGGCTTTCGACCTGTAGTATGTGTATCCTTGACTATCTGGATCTTACATACTCATCCTTGAGTATACCATTAATTATTCTGGTGCCTTTTAGATCAACAGACCTTTATAATTTATAATTAATTCATATTTGGTATTCATTATACCATTATTTAACATCGGTTACTTTTATAGTCACTTCCTCAATAGTATGGTTTTGTCAGGTGCACATTGCCTGCCACTCACGGCATACTATATGCCTTTATATAGTTGTTTATATTATTGTTTATTGTTGATTCTTGATATTCGTTCTATGAACAACCCTAAATGATTTCTTAATGGTAGGGATATTCAACTTAAGCATTTTGCCCATATCATACACTTTTATTTTCATTTTATTTTCATTATTATTTGCACTTAAATATATATGTTTATTTATATATTTATATTTATGTAGCGGCATATGTTATGTCCATATAGTCCACTTTGTGTATATTTTGTCCACCATTTCTTTTTGTCACCTCAACAATGGTGGCAAATGATATATGTTTCCTATTTCCTTTCACTTATCTTGGAGAATAAAGATACACAACAGCCGTAGGTGTACACTATTTATTATTAAGTCTACTGACATTTCAATTTAGATTTATCCACATTTAGATTAACTGTCAAATATATACTGGACACAATAGAGTTAATGACATAATAGATTCAATCAGTAATTGTCAAGATTTTAGGTCTTTATTTATTAGCATTATTATTTTTTGGTGCCAAGACACATGCGTCATATAGGAGGAGGCACTTGGTTTGATGTTGACGATCAATATGGCTAATAGTATCTGGTCATGTAATGATAGGTGTTGCTATCTCAAACTAGCGTCCTTAGCCTCCTTCCCACCTTGTCTGCCAACCATACATAGGAGGAGACAAGGGAGGTAATACGTATGAGAATGTCGCCAATTGGTGTTGGCCACGTAAGGATAGGTATGTTTATTTAGTATTAGCTTAATACTCCCATTTTTACTACGATTGCCAATTTTTGGTGCCTGTTAATAAATTTAAGATGTACAATGGGGCGCTAGAGGCAAAGGCTTTCCAATAAAGCTATTTATTTTAACACAAAATTGTGAAGCACTTTTTCTATCTATTTTATAATACTACATCAATCGCCCATTTAGAGATCCTGATTGTTTCTACTGACCCACTGTGATTTTGGACTAAATATGAATTACGAATTCTCATCAAATATAGAGAATATTTGATCAACTGGTTATTGTATCATTTTGAAACACAAGCTACATAAAGTTGTAACACAATTTTAATAAGACGTTACAAAGTTAATACATTAATGGGTTTTTGTTTTTTGTTGTTGGTTTCTTGTTTTCTATGTGATATTTATTATGGATGTTTAACTGTCCTTTTGATCAAATGTATTTTATATGATTGTACTGATATATTTGTTTTTATGTATGCATATCCGGTTTTTAGCAGCCTAACGTTACCTTTTTTATGACATCATTGATTGGCTCACACCCACTGACAGGTGTTGTCCATTTCCCTGAAAAAGAGATAGGAGCGCCTAAAGAAATAACCAATCCAGCTGTAACTGAGTAAAACCCCTCAAGTTAAACTAGATATGATACACAAAACAGAAATGAGACTAAATGAAAGCTAGGATTAAAGGTTAGGAGGACACAATATATAGAAAATGTATAATTATTATTTATTCAATCAATTTTAAAATTTAACATAGTAAAACCAATAAAAATATATTCTGGGACGTCTCCCAGTATAAAATTATATTTGAAAACTAATCATAAAATGCCAAACTCCGGCTGAATATAATTAGAAGCACAATTTAAGAATTTAGGATATAAGCCTTAATATAGGACATTAAATGATGGAGCCTATAACACTCTGAGATGGAAGTTAGAGCCAAAAGTCAGTAGGTGTACCTTTTGTTGCGTACCCTCGCATTGGTACGGTTATTGTATATATGTGTGATTTGTCCCCTCGGCGGTCAAGCCGTGTCCAGAGGGATATCTACACCTAGAAATAGAGAGGTGTTTACCTTGGTGTCCCAATGTAGGTGACATGTACAGACCTCTTTGTAATCAAATGTCCGACACGCATCCAGTGTATCGTGTCCTGCAGGTATCGAGAGTAGCGGGGGTCACGTGACTCACTTCCGTGTAGTCAGAGGGCAAAGGTTGGATCCTCCATAATTGTGACAGCTCCTGCGTCTCTGTCATAGTGATCGCTAGTATCGATTTAATCCGGAAAATCCTAATAAGGATTGTGGTGGTAGTAGATGTTTTGGTATATCCTTAGGTATGATACCTCCCTCCGTTCGGTCCACCAAACTCCACAGGGTAGGTATCTAAAGTGGTAATGGAAACAAAAATTGGGAAACAAAATATGTCAATATGAACCCAAATAATCAGCCTGGTTAGACGACCAATATGCTATTCACTGTATTTCCTAAATGAATATTTTTATTGCCCTGTATTGGTAACCATTTAGAAATATTTGGTACAATACCCAGTATCTTCATGGATTTTCTCCATGCCCCTAAGATATCTCTATATAAAGGGTGAGTAGAGAGAGTTTTCCCTAATTCTTTATTTGAAGCATGTACGACAAAATTTAGCGAGTGCGGAGAGCAAACCTGTTCCGCCAAATACCTGTTCAAATATCTAGAAGACTGCAGCAACCAATCAATTGTAATACGCAAAATAGTAGCAAGATAGTACCATTCCAGATTTGGTAGTGCTAACCCTCCTTTGGAACATGGTTGTTATAAGTTAGCCAGTTTTATTCTTGCTTTCCTCCCACTCCAAAAAAAATACTTCAATGATTGATTGATAGGATTGAAAATGGTTTGTTTTTTTCAGCCACAGTATTTTAGATTTTGTTAAGTTAGTTTTATAGCCAGAGACTGAGCCGTAGTCTCCCAAAAGATTGAGAATACCTTCAATATAGTTCTTTGGATTGGAAATAAATAAAAGAAGGTTATTAGCAAATAATTATGTTTTCAATGCCGTTTTACCTATGGTGATTCCTGGTAAAATCTCCCCCAGTTTAATAGCCAGTGGCTCCGATATCAGGTCAAATAGAAGGGGGGGGGGGGCAGCGGACAACCCTGGCCAATATAAAAGAGTTTGAAATACCATTGTTAATTAAAAGAGATGCTTTGGTCTCAGAATAATATTACCAATTAGACCAAGAAAATTGCCTTTGAATCCAAATTTCCTCAAAACTTCAGCCACAAATAGCCATTCTACTCTGTCAAAGGCCTTCACTGCATCCAAAGATAGCAGGAAGGCCTCAGGCAGAGCAGACCGATATCCATCATAGAGACAAATTGTTTGCAAAATATTTCTTATATTTACCTCTGAGGCTCTCCCACTCACGAAAACCTACGTGATCAGGATTAATAATTTTAGGTAATATATAGCTTTCATCCTATCTGCTAAAATTTTTATCAGAATCTTGTAATCAAGATTTAACAGAGAGACGGGTCTATATGAGGTTACTTCTAAAGGGTCTTTGTCATTATTTGGGATCAAGATGTTAGCTTTTTTTAAAGTCTTTCTTAGAATTATCGTCAAAATAAGTTTTGTAGAGATCTTTTAGGACATAAACTATATTAGAAGAAAGAGTCAAGTAAAATTCTAAAGGCAGGTTTTCTGTACCAGGAGTTTTCCCTCTGGCCATCAAATTAATAGTTTTATAAATCTCATCTTCTTCAATTGGCTTATTTAAGGAGTCAAGATCCAAGTCGGAGACTTTAGGAAGATCAATATTTTCTAAAAATATATTATTTGACATAATTGGATTTTGTGATGAGTACAAATCAGTATAATAGCTCTGGAATAATAGAGATATCTGATCTTGTTCGGTATATATTTTATC
The DNA here is from genome assembly GCF_027579735.1 of Bombina bombina. Lineage (NCBI taxonomy): Eukaryota > Metazoa > Chordata > Amphibia > Anura > Bombinatoridae > Bombina > Bombina bombina. The sequence continues at coordinate 490,815,433 of NC_069500.1, read as the reverse complement.
TTTAAATGGGAACTTTAGGAGAAGGATGGGAAAGAAGAATCATGCAACAAATTTATGACAGTACATATGATGCAAATACCAAAGGACATTGTGAGTCCTGCTCAACAGTTAACCATCTAGGGTGTTGCACAAAGGTAGTTGGTTACTGAGTATTGGCCATGATCAAATCGTTGATTTATACCCCCAAAACAGCCAACTAGAAAATATTAAATACTGTGTTCTAGTGTAGACTCTTTTTTTATGACCCCCAGCCAGGCATCTATGCAAAGCCAATACCTTACGGCAGATTTTTACGTTGGGGACAGGATTGTGGGATAATTATAGCATAGGCCAGTTTTCAAAAATAGGGACTGTACTGAGAAATACAGAATTATTTATTGTAATTTCCATGTGCTTACATACTAAAGGATCAATAGTGTAACTAAAACAAAGGGCTAATCAGCAGGCATGAAACGCTCTGAGTAAGAGTGCTGGATATTTATGAACATATGAAAGTAGGTGGGTACATTTGGTATTAAAGGGACATGAAACAATAACATTTCCTTTCATGATTCAGATAGAGCATGTAATTTTGGACAACTTTTCAGTTTACTTCTGTTATCTAATTTGCTTTGTTCTTTTGGTATCCTGAGTTGAAAAGCATACCTAGGTAGGCCTAGGAGCAACAATCCACTACTGGGAGCTAGGGTTGCTACCTATCCGGCAATGACCCAGACAGTTCGGGTTTCTATTTGTGTGTCTGGGTTTGAAGATAAGTTTGGACGGAAGCAGCCACAGCCAGAAAAGGTGACATGCATTTGTAACATACTGCACATGCCTACAGTTATTTCTCTCTTGTGTGTGTGTGTAAGTGTCTTTGTGTGTGAGATTGTCTGTCCTTGTGTTTGCCAATGTATTTCTGTGTATGTGAGTCTGTTTGTGAAAGTGAGTGTATTTTTTTTTTTATTATTATTTTTATTGAGATTCATTAAATGGCAAACAAGGCATACATGTCAATTGAAGTTTTACAGACAAGTATTTTCCACAAATTCCATCAATACTTACTAGAATGCTTAGTCAAAGCGTTATTGTGTGCCATAACAACCATAGATTAGATAATATATTTAGTGCCAATAAAACTCTATACCTTCAAAACGAACTAGAAGGCCACTCTTGGGCCCATATGATACTCTAAACAGAACCAAAGATGGTAACTTCTGAAAGTACGGAGACCACTTTTGGATCTCCTGTGGAGAATCTCCATTTTCTAGTTTTATAGGGTTCAAATCTACAAGATAAACTTAAACTAAAAAACTTACATATAACCCGTAACTTAATAAAGGACAAGGGCCTCTCTTGTGCCCAATGAGGGAAGTTCTATGGTCTGCAGTACAAGCAGAGCAGAAATATAAACAGCAGTGAGAGTAATCATCCGCTTGTTATAGGGGTATTAGGTCTCCAGTGTGGGTCTGTCGGAGGGACGCCCATTATAGAGGCTGTTTTGACATTCACTATTATTTGGTGGATATGTATGGGTCCAAGTTAACTAGCCATCTAGGTGGTATAAAGGAACTATTCTTTAGCCATGCAAGCTAAACCCTACCTAGAGTAGCCTGAATTTTATTAACCTGATGTGGGCTATTGTTTCTGCAGAAATATATGCCATATGGGATAGATATTGTCCGGGATCAATGCCTTATAAGCCAACTAACCTGACTGACTCTCCACTTTAATAGGGGGTGTACGTAGGTGTCTAGCTGCCTCACTGTCCTATTTTATCCCTCCCTATCCTAAGTACAAGTGTCAATGTTACGTGGATTTAGATTGTCTAGCCGTCTTGGCCGCAGACAGCTCGACAAAGACCAAACATATAAAGGGCTCAAAATGTACATACTGATGCTAGCAGAGTATGGCGTCGAGGGTCATTTTCTATATGAATCCTCTCTAACATTTAACTATCCTGTGGCCCAATAAACAATTTCAAATTATATATACCAATAGGGTGTAAGCACCATGGGTAGGGTGACTCTTGTAAGGCCCAGCATTGTAAAACATTTGGATATACACAGTAATGCCATAAGTATAAGGTACAGGTAAAAAAATAATATAAGCTGCCTCTGACTATGTTATTTAAGCAGTTCAGTTTTAAATTAAAACAAGTTAAGCATATCTATATATACACATCAAAGAGGCTAAAGAAATAAAACTCACATGTAGAATGAAAGAGATCTGCCCCACTGAATAAGAGCACAATAAGGAGCACAGGTGAATTTACATCCCTCCAACCTCCAAACTGATAATTTCAATCTTTAGGAGCCCACTAAAGTTAGCTGGGTATATGGGCGGCAAATATTAGTTTTAAACATCAACATATTACCAATATTGTCCGGCAAACCCTCATAAATTAGGGTGTTAGCAGTGACTGCAATGTTCGTATCTTGAGCTGACTAGGGATCTGCAAAATCAAACAAATTAAGTTGTCATACACAAGTCCCATGGAACACTCCTAGATAACTTGCCTATGGGTAGAGTATAAGAATGAACTGCCTAACCTACTCCTTCTCTCTGAAAATATTGTGAGTTAGAAGCTCTTCTCTTGTATTGGGGGTTCCCAGAGGCTAAAAGTTCTGTTCGCTCAGATGCCACATCTAGGGGCTTCATTTTCAGGTGATTTCTGGCTATCTGCGCTCCTAAGCCAGCAATAGGGAATACCGGGTTCCTGATGTACAGATCTCCCACCATTTCTCCCTTCCACAGAGGGGGTAAGATTGCATTCCGTCTATTACCCGCAGTAGCCAAGCATCGCCAGCTCACCTGCAGGCTGCGCTTCTCTTGTATGCCCAGCTGCTGATCCGTGAGTGGCTCCAGTGGAGATAATGCGGTCATAGTCTTAATCGGGTAAGTTGGGGCCTCAGCCTTCTGCGCTGTGAGCAATGTAGAGCTTGGTCCTGAAAAGGCCCCCAGCACCGCGTCGGCTAGCAGTCCATTTCCGATGCCGACCATGTTCAGTGTCCCAGTTCTCTGCAAGGGCTCTGTGGGGATCAACGACTGTAGGATCTTACATAGCTCCTGTTCTAACCCCTCAAAATGTCTCCGTATGTGAGACTGCATCTCCTCTTCCCAGAAATCAATAGCGGCCATTACTATTTCCATAGCAGACCTTCACCCTTTTCTGAATGGGTATGCTCGGGTTGTAAAATTATATACCAGAACCTGCTTCTGTTCCAATTCTTACGATTAAGACTTCCCTCAGATCTACAGCTCAGAACGGCTGTTATACCTGAACAAACCGGGGGGTTAGGCGAAGGCCTCAGATGCATATGCGTCGCCACTGCAGGCCTGCCGTTCCGGTACCTTAGCACACAAGTATTAGGCTTCTTGGCAGATTAGTTTGCTCACACAAATATAGGGCGCGATCCGATATAGATCGTAGTATGCGGCGCAAGCGAGGGAACCGGCGTCGCCCGCAGTTTCAGCTCGCAACTCGAGCTATCCTATATAAGTCGCCGTCAGATGCTAACGTGCCGTAAGTCTGACAAACCAGCGATGTCCAGAAATCTGCGCAAGTACAAATTTCTGGCGTCGCCAGTGACTTGCGGCACGTTAGAAACTGCCGGCGCCTACAAAACCTGACTAAAGTCTAAATCACCCGCACTGTCTAACACGCCCCCCAAACATAGCCCGACACGTCTAACCCTCTATCCGCTATCCCCCCTCACTAGCCTAACAATAAAATATGTATTAACCCCTAAACCGCCGCTCGCGGAGCCCGCCGCTACCTATTAAAGTTATTAACCCCTAAACCGCCGCCAGCTATATTAAATCTATAACCCCCTAAAGTGAGCCCCTAACACCGCCGCCATCTACCTTACCTACCCCCTAAAGTGAGCCCCTAACACCGCCGCCATCTACCTTACCTACCCCCTAAAGTGAGCCCCTACCCCGCCGCTATTTTAAAATTATTAACCCCTAATCTAATCCCCCTACCCCGCCGCCATCTATATTAAATTATTTAACCCCTAAAATACTAAACTATCCCTACCACTAAACCTAACTCTAACCCTACAAATAGCCCTGAAAAGGGCTTTTTGCGTGGCGTTGCCCCAAAGTAACAGCTCTTTTGCCAGCCCTTAAAAGGGCTTTTTGCGGGCCATGCCCCAAAGTAACAGCTCTTTTGCCAGCCCTTAAAAGGGCTTTTGGCGGGGCTTTGTCACAAAGTAAACTGCTCTTTTGCCTACAATCTACATCCCCCTACACCGCGGCCACCTATAATAAATGTATTAACCCCTAATCTAATCCCCCTACACCGCCGCCAGCTATATTAACTATATTAACCCTAATTATATTAGGGTTAATATAGTTATATTATATATATTAACTATATTAACCCTAATTATATTAGGGTTCATATAGTTAATATCGTTATTATAATTATATATATATTAAGTATAATAACCCTATCTAACTCTAACATCCTAACTAAACTCTTATTAAAATAAATCTAATATTAATATTATTAATTAAAATATTCCTATTTAAATCTAAATACTTACCTATAAAATAAACCCTAAGATAGCTACAATATAATTAATAATTACATTATAGCTATGTTAGGGTTTATATTTATTTTACAGGTAAATTGTTAATTATTTTAACTAGGTATAATAGCTATTAAATAGTTATTAACTATTTAATATCTACCTAGTTAAAATAATTACCCAATTACCTGTAAAATAAATCCTAACCTAAGTTACAAATACACCTACACTATCAATAAATTAAATAAACTACAAATATCTATCTAAAAATACAATTAAATAAACTAAACTAATAAAAACAAACACTAAATTACAAAAAATAAAAAAAAGATTACAAGATTTTTAAGCTAATTACACCTATTCTAAGCCCCCTAATAAAATAATAAAGCCCCCCAAAATAAAAAAAATTCCCTGCCCTATTCTAAATTAAAAAAAGTTCAAAGCTCTTTACCTTACCAGCACTTAAAAGGGCCTTTTGTGGGGGCATGCCCCAAAGAATTCAGCTCTTTTGCATTTAAAAACATATACAATACCCCCCCCCATTACAACCCACCACCCACATACCCCTATTCTAAACCCACCCAAACCCCCCTTAAAAAAGCCTAACACTACCCCACTGAAGATCTCCCTACCTTGTCTTCACCACACCGGGCCGAACTCCTAATCCGATCCGGGCGATGTCTTGCTCCAAGCGGCAAAGAAGAATTCTTCCTCCGGCGATGTCTTCCTCCAAGCGGCAAAGAAGAATTCTTCCTCCCGGCGACGTCTTCCTCCAAGCGGCAGCAAAGTCTTCTTCCTTCCGGCAACATCTTCCATGAAGCGGCATCTTCTTTCTTCGCTCCGCCACCGCGGAGCATCCATCCCGGCCGACGACTGAACGACGAATGAGGTACCTTTAAATGACGTCATCCAAGATGGCGTCCGCCGAATTCCGATTGGCTGATAGGATTCTATCAGCCAATCGGAATTAAGTTAGAAAAATCTGATTGGCTGATTGAATCAGCCAATCAGATTCAAGTTCAGCCAATCGGATTGAACTTGAATCTGATTGGCTGATTCAATCAGCCAATCAGATTTTTCTAACTTAATTCTGATTGGCTGATAGAATCCTATCAGCCAATCGGAATTCGGCGGACGCCATCTTGGATGACGTCATTTAAAGGTACCTCATTCGTCGGCCGGGATGGATGCTCCGCGGTGGCGGAGCGAAGAAAGAAGATTGAAGATACCGCTTCATGGAAGATGTTGCCGGAAGGAAGAAGACTTTGCTGCCGCTTGGAGGAAGACGTCGCCGGGAGGAAGAATTCTTCTTTGCCGCTTGGAGGAAGACATCGCCAGAGGAAGAATTCTTCTTTGCCGCTTGGAGCAAGACATCGCCTGGATCGGATTAGGAGTTCGGCCCGGTGTGGTGAAGACAAGGTAGGGAGATCTTCAGGGGGGTAGTGTTAGGCTTTTTTAAGGGGGGTTTGGGTGGGTTTAGAATAGGGGTATGTGGGTGGTGGGTTGTAATGGGGGGGGTATTGTATATGTTTTTAAATGCAAAAGAGCTGAATTCTTTGGGGCATGCCCCCACAAAAGGCCCTTTTAAGGGCTGGTAAGGTAAAGAGCTTTGAACTTTTTTTAATTTAGAATAGGGCAGGGAATTTTTTTTATTTTGGGGGGCTTTATTATTTTATTAGGGGGCTTAGAATAGGTGTAATTAGCTTAAAAATCTTGTAATTTTTTTTATTTTTTGTAATTTAATTTAGTTTATTTAATTGTATTTTTAGATAGATATTTGTAGTTTATTTAATTTATTGATAGTGTAGGTGTATTTGTAACTTAGGTTAGGATTTATTTTACAGGTAATTGGGTAATTATTTTAACTAGGTAGATATTAAATAGTTAATAACTATTTAATAGCTATTATACCTAGTTAAAATAATTAACAATTTACCTGTAAAATAAATATTAACCCTAACATAGCTACAATGTAATTATTAATTATATTGTAGCTATCTTAGGGTTTATTTTATAGGTAAGTATTTAGATTTAAATAGGAATATTTTAGTTTATAATATGAATTAGATTAATTTAATATAAATTTAGTTAGGGGTGTTAGGGTTAGATAGAGTTAATATAGTTAATATAAATACTATAGTAACTATATTAACTATATTAACCCTAATATAATTAGGGTTAATATAGTTAATATATATAATGTAATACCTATATTAACTATAATATACTTAGGGTTAATATAGATAATATAGCTGGCGGCGGGGTAGGTAGATTAAATTAGGGGTTAATCATTTTAATAGAGATGGCGGCGGTGTAAGGGGCTTACATTAGGGGTTAATAATATTAATATAGCTGGCGGCGGTATAGGGGGATTAGATTAGGGGTTAATAATTTTTATATAGGTGGCGGCGGTGTAAGGGGTCAGATTAGGGGATAGATAAGGTAGATGGCGGCGGTTTTAGGGGCTCACAGTAGGGGGTTAGTTTATGTAGATGGCGGCGGGGTCCGGGAGCGGCGGTTTTAGGGGTTAATAACTTTATTAGGGATTTCGGGGGGGGATCGCGGTTGACAGGTAGATAGACATTGCGCATGCGTTAGGTGTTAGGTTTTATTTAGCAGATCGCGGGTGACAGGTAGATAGACATTGCGCATGCGTTAGGTGTTAGGTTTCTTTTCTAGTTAGTTTAGGGAGTTACGGGGCTCCAATAGTCAGCGTAAGGCTTCTTACGGCTGCTTTTTGTGGCGAGGTGAAAATGGAGTAAGATTTCTCCATTTTCGCCACGTAAGTCCTTACGCTGCATATTGGATACCAAACTGCGCTGGTTTGGTATACCTGCCTATGGCCCAAAAAACTACGGGCGACGGCAGAAATATACGGGCGTAACTTCTAGGTTACGCCGTATATGTGATACCAAACCAGCGTAAATATTGGCGTCGCCGGCTTTTGCGGGCGACGATTTTTATCGGATCGACCCCATAGTATTCCAGGTCAGACATAAATTGAGTGTGGATGGAGTAAATATACACTGATAAGCAGCAGGTTCATCAGCGAGCCCTCAGAGCACTAAAGTAAGTCGGCCATCTTGGTCGCTGCCCGGAAGCATCCCCGTGAGTGTATTTTTATGTGTGTGAGAGCGTTGGTGTCTTTGTGTGTGAGAGAGAAGAGAGTATGTGTGTGTGAGAGTGTGCGTTAGTGTGTGAGAGCGTTAGTCTTTGTGTGTGTGTGAGAAGAGTATTTGTGTGTGTCCTTGTGTGAAAAGAGAGTATGTGTGTGTGTGAGAAGAGAGTATGTGTGTGAGAAGAGTATGTGTGTGTGTGTGTGAAAAGAGAATGTGTGTGTGTGAGAGAGAGAGTGTCCATTAGTGTGTGAGATCTTTAGTGTCTTTGTGTGTGTGAGAAGAGTATGTGTGTGTGTGTGAGAGAAGAGTATGTGTGTGTATGCGTGTGAGAAGAGTATGTGTGTGTGTGTGAGAAGAGTATGTGTGAGTGAGAGAGTGTGCGTTAGCCTGTGAAATATGTAGTGTCTTTGTGTGAGAAGAGTATGTGTGTGTGAGAGAAGAGTATGTATGTGTGTGTGTGAGAAGAGAGTATGTGTGTTTGAGAGAATGTTTGTGAGAGTGTTAGTGTCTTTGTGTGTGTGTGAGAAGAAAGTGTGATAGTGTCTTTGTGTGTGTGTGTGAGAAGAAAGTGTGATAGTGTCTGTGTGTGTGTAAAGAGTGTGTGTGTGAGAGTGTTAATATCTATGTGCAAGTTTGCATGCTACTAGTGCATAGTGTGTTCTCTGCAAATTTCTTTTTGTGGCGCAAGAGAGTTTGGGTTTGGCTTGAACTGAAGGTGGCAAAAACCCACTGGGAGCTAGCTACTGATTAGTAACTGCACATATATGCCTGTTGTTGTCATTTGCTTACCTGATGTGTTCCGCTTGCTCCCAGTAGTGTATTGCTGCTCCTTCAACAAATGATACCAAGTGAATGAAGCAAATGTGATAATACAAGTTAATCACAAAGTTGTTGTGCTGTCTGAATTATACAAAAAACTAAGTCACATGTCCCTTTAAGTAATTCTCAAAAAAAAAAAAATTAATTTAAAGGGGCACACTTACAATTACTGTTGAAATTCATGTCACACCCGTTATTTTCTTTATATCGGCAACCACCCCAAGGGCTTTGTTAATGTAATAAATTATATTAAAAAATGTCAACTTTCATGTTAATAAGTCCTAAAATGTTTGAGTTGATGCTTGAAAGAATATACTATGACATTTTTGTTCTCCTTGGCCATAATTTTGTGTAAGTGCCCCATTTCATGCAAAACACTGAATGACACAATACACAGATAGTGATGGTTATGTATACGTGACTGGCAGCTTTCATCTGGAATACATTTGTTTTTCCTCTCTGGTTTACTCTGCAGTCGACAAGTGTTTTGTAAAGGTTAGTTCTGTCTTTGGCTAAGTTCATAAAAAGGTTCGTCATGTGGTTTCTTTTAGTGACTTGCTTGTATATAACTACTTGCAATAAATGTTTGATGACTGTGTTCCTGTTTGACTGAGTTACTCAACAATATGAGGAGTTCAACAAAGGCTAGAAGAGCTAAGACATGTTTGTTTCCATTCTCAAGAGCTTGAAATAATTTTTACGCAAGCTGCTTGCGACAAAATGTAATTCATAAAAAGAGTACCAGTATTGATCAATATTAGGCAATATTTGTATTGTTCTTTTCACAGCTGAGTAGGTTAAGAGGGTGCAGTGCTATATTAATATATGACCAGGGCCACCCAAGTTTTTTGTAAGGAGCACTGATCAGTAATGGTTGGGTTGTCCAGGGGCCGTATAACATTTTACTCACATTTATGCTAAAGATAATACATTAACATACATTTAGATAATAATATTTCTTTTATAAAGGAAGTGAGAGTCCACAAGTCATTACTCCTGGGAATTCCACTTCTGGCCACTAGGAGGAGGCAAAGATTCTCAAAACTCCAAGAGCACTTAAAAGCCCTCCCACCTCACTGGTAAATTAGTCTTATCTTTGCCTCCACAGCAGGAAGGTGAAGAATTGAGGTGCTCTAGATGTTGCTTAAGTGAGAGGGGTTCTCGTACTGATTTGAGGCCCATTTTGCCCTCAGAGAGCTACTCTTTGGACAGAGGAAAGTTTATGGAGTATTGGGTAGTGGCACAATTACACATAGTGAGAGTAAGTCACAGGTTTTGTGGGGACTGGTCCCTTTAGCCTCCTCCTGTTCAATCGCCATTAAACTTTACATATTTAAATCCTGTGGTGTCATGCATACATTACTGGATTGGCTATCTACTGGAAGCAGTTTTTTCTGCAGTAGATAAGTCTGGTAGAGTGAGTGCCTGTCAGGTAAGTAATTTGTTTTTATGTGTTTGCACTTACATAGCCTATAGGCTATTAGTGGGTACATATAATGATGTACATCGTAGCAAGGGGACTATTATTACAATATAGATATACAAGCGAAACCATGAAAAATAGAATAACAATATCAAACAATAAGCAACAAGAGTACTCTCCTTATATGAGACCGCTGCCTCCCCTGGTCTCTCCCAAACCGGCACAAGATAGTCGTAAAAATGGGTGGCGCTGATCCAGCAGGGATTAAAATACCATCGGCATAGGAGTAGATAACTGTAAAAGAAGGATCACAATAGTGTAGCACGTCAGGCACACAGCAAGCACTATCTGAAAAAAAATTCATAGGGAGCAAAATATCAGGAATCGAAGGCTTTATTCCACAATAAATATACAACAAAATCATAAAAGCAGATGAACAGCTATTTTTTGAAAATTTCAGCCACAAAGCTAAAATAGTTTAAAAGCTCTTTACCATAAAATGCTTAACGCGTTTTGGCGACTGTCACCTTTCTCAAGAGCAAATAAAACAATGATACATTGTTTTATTTGCTCTTGAGAAATCCTGACATTTTGCTCCCTGTGAGTATTTTCCATCGAGATCTTTCTACAGTTATCCACTCCTGTGCTGATGGTATTTTAATCCCTGTTGGATCACCCTCTCATGTCTACGACTTATTAGAAGCATTTCTATTCCCCTTTATGTGTTATATGGGCATTATGATGGGTAGTGTCATAACAGGCACTTGGCTAAAATAATGTTTTCTGTTCCTGCTGCAGTTAGGCATTGTATACCTTTTATGGAGGCCTAGAAGATCAATTAGGCCTTGATTTTAGTAGTCTGTATTACCTCTGTGTTTGTAGCATGTGGTTGCTTGTGTATTGACTTTTCCTCTGCTCTAGCAATTACTGCTTGGATATTTTGGTTTGATTTCTGCTTTCCCTGACCACTTCTTTATTAATCCTTTAGACTAACTTGGTATATGACTTAAAGGGACATACAACAAGTTGGGATAGAGACAAAATATAATATGTACTTTAATTACTTAACCTGCAAAGTTATACTGCAGTGCCTCACCATTAACCCTTTCTTTTAAGTTTCCGAATTGTACAGCTTTTATGGCTGTATCTATATCCACCTTTGATTTGGTAGAATGCGAGACTTAAACACTCATTATCTGCTGGAGCATGCCTAGAAGCACATAAGCAGTTGTGAACTCAGTTGAAATGTTTCTAATGCTAAACACTGATAAGGGGTGGATCAGACTACTCCAGACAGCATGGCTATGTAACTAATTTTGGATATTTTTGAAATTGATTTTAAAATACCAGCAATTTTTAAACAATTTTTTATGCAAACTATTTTTACTTAATTAGCCCTTTTAGGATAGGCACAGATCTTAACATGTTTTATGGCACTATAAGCTTGTTTGTGGATTTTGCGTTTAATGATTTGTACTGCTGTTCTCTGTAAGGCCTTGACTTGGACTGTCTGATTAAGATTACCTTTTACCCTGGATACTCTCTGCAGGAGATCTGCATTAAGTAACGTATGCAAGTTTTTTTTTTTCTGGATTGCGAGACTACATTTTTACAAAAGTAAGTCTTTCTTTGATATTTTAATTTACAAACTGACAGTTACTTCTGATTACTTAATTGTTGTTTGTTTTGTAGGAGCTGATTAAAGTACTAGAAAGAGTTCAGCTACTAAGTTTAGTCTCATTGCTCTCTTACCCCTGGCCTCTGTTAACGTTCAGTGCATCAGTAAGGGCTTGTGGTGAGCTGAGTCTCTCAGCCATTGTTTCCAACTTATTACATTTCAAAACAACAGCACTCCACCTGACGCTGAGAAGACGATTGCTTGGACAGGAAAGCGGTTTGCTGTTGGTTACAGATAGAGACCTAGTTTTTGTCAAATACACCGTTTATTTTTTTTGCTCTATTTTTAAGTGCATGCCAGTTGGTGCATATTTGGGTTGTATCTTGCATCCGCTTTTGCCATGTTTAGTTTTCATGCACATTGCCATATTAGCACGCATTGGCCTTGTTATGTGAACGTCAGCTTATTCATTGCGTCTAACACGCATGTGTGCGCGCATTGGCTGCTGTTCAGCATGTTGTCTCGTGTGTGCGTGTCAGCTGTTTTGCGCGCATAGGCTATTTAGTTGACAAGCTTCGGTTTCTCTTGTGTAGGCTATTTAGTAAGTGTGCTTTGGTTTCGCATGAGTAGGCTATTTAGTTAGCGCGCTTTGCCTGTCTGCGCGTTGTTATCGATATTGTCTTTTTGTCTATCCTTGTGAGGATCTCATGTATGAGACATATCAGTATACATATACAAATACTTATATATCTATCACTGCATTTGAACACTGAGAGCCACTATCTTCATAGTACTTAGTCCCGCTGTCTCGACCGCTGACAGCAGAACATTTAATACTGTGTTATAGGGCAAATAATGTATGTGTAGGTAAAGCATATAACTATTACTTTAAAATCTGCAGGAACTCTTAGTCTGTGTAACTTAGTGTTGAAATCATCAAAAAAGTAGTACAGTGTAATTCAGCATCAAACATGAGGATTAGCTTTGGCCTTGCATGGCTCTATGTGAAGCACATTATACATTGTTTGTGTTCTATCTGATACCGTATATGTGTGTATATATATATATATATATATATATATATATATATATTGAGTACTTATCTGAATGAGCTGTAGAAAATAATGAGAGGGAACTCAATACCACAGCTATACTTGCAGAGGTATTTTCCCAGTATACTGGGGGTGACAGGGATCTAGAAGACTGGTAGTGCCAGCTGCTTTGCTCTAGAAGATTCCTGAAACAAGGATTCCCAGAGAGGTAGCACAATCTCAGGCCAGGGTCTCTCGGTGGCCAGGTCTAGGGTGGGTAGTGGCTCGATCTCCATGAAGTATATGGTTTGGCAGTATGTTATTTCGCTGCCGCAAACATTTCGGGTCACATATGGATCTCCAGCAAGGTTGCATGGAGATTGTAGTTGTTGGCCTCCTCACAATGTGTGGGTTTATGCTGTCAGAACACCCCAGCTACCATCAAGTGATTGGGGTTTCCTAGAAGTTGGTATCAGGTTAGGATACTGAAGTCCGGTTTTCAGCTGTATCTGCACATGCATCAGCTGGTATTCCTGCGTAATGCAGGGTGATTTTTCTATGCCACTCATCTGGCTGTCAGCAGTCGCGACAGATGTAGACTCTCTGGCACTCTAGGTTCCCCTTGCCCCTGTGTAACTTGCACATCTGGCATTCGGCAAGGTGCCATATCTGAAAGGGCTCTGACCAGCTTCACCTCCAGCTGCTGAAAGGAAGTCTCAAAGTTTCAGGATTTTTCCCCCCCAGCCATCTATAGCCACCATCTTCCCTTTTGAATTGTACATAATCATGTTCAATAATGGGTCCAGAGTATCTTAACCAGCTTTTCTCAGCAATCTGAGTGGGGATATATATGGTAGCTCAGGTACTGAGAGCTGCAAATCTTAGCCTCTGAGGTCTTATCAGTGGTATCGTTAGTCGGGATCCACGTGGCCTGCCTAGAGAGCATAGATCAGGGAGGAATTCCTCGCTCAGGCTCCAAATCTTGTTCAGTAGTAATATTAATGGAGGAGTCTTATTGGGGTCTTCAGCAAGGATCTTCAGTAACATATCAAACCCATAATTAGCCTCTAATCAGCCCCCCCCCTATTCCCACTACTTTTAATTATAGGTTCCTTGAAAGCTAGGTCCGCTTAACACTTTCCTACTACTATTAATTTTATGGATGTAATACACCCTGCCCAGCTTTGCAATTCTTGTATGGATCATTTAATGCATTCTAATAAGACCAATGCTGCTCTTGCTTCTAAGTGTATCGTTCCTCCCTCTGTTTGTTCTTTACAGGGGAGTTCATCAGATTTTTTTCCAGGATTTTGGACGCTCAACTGTGTCTGAAATGTTGGCAACTATGCCTCCTCCAAATAAGCGTAAAAGATTTTTTCTCATCAGAGCCGGCACTTGGGTAAGGCAGTCGGCAGCCGCCTTAGAGTGCCCACAGCAGGGGGCGCCAGATCTGCCTCTGCCTGGCTGCCGGCATTGAAGCAGCGTGATGCATGAGTCAGATTGAAAAACTATTTGTGCGCTCGACTTTAGGGGTGACATTTGTCCCGCATTGCCCCTCAGCCTCTTGGCTGCTGCATTGTTGCAAAAAATTTTTTTTATCTTATTGCGCCCTTACCACTTGGTCATCATGTGACCACAAATTCTAGAAGATTCCTGAAACAAGGATTCCCAGAGAGGTAGCACAATCTCAGGCCAGGGTCTCTCGGTGGCCAGGTCTAGGGTGGGTAGTGGCTCGATCTCCATGAAGTATATGGTTTGGCAGTATGTTATTTCGCTGCCGCAAACATTTCGGGTCACACATGGATCTCCAGCAAGGTTGCATGGAGATTGTAGTTGTTGGCCTCCTCACAATGTGTGGGTTTATGCTGTCAGAACACCCCAGCTACCATCAAGTGATTGGGGTTTCCTAGAAGTTGGTATCAGGTTAGGATACTGAAGTCCGGTTTTCAGCTGTATCTGCACATGCATCAGCTGGTATTCCTGCGTAATGCAGGGTGATTTTTCTATGCCACTCATCCGACTCATCTGAGTCAGATTGAAAAACTATTTGTGCGCTCGACTTTAGGGGTGACATTTGTCCCGCATTGCCCCTCAGCCTCTTGGCTGCTGCATTGTTGCAAAAAAATTTTTTTATCTTATTGCGCCCTTACCACTTGGTCATCATGTGACCACAAATTCTAGAAGATTCCTGAAACAAGGATTCCCAGAGAGGTAGCACAATTTCAGGCCAGTGCAGTGATGTGTCAGTTTTTGGAGCGGCAAACACAGCTTCACCTAGGATTCAGGACTGAAGTCTGTGGGCAGTGTCTGTGTCTGAGAATGCCGGTGATTGTGTGCTATGGTTTGAACTTTGACTCAGATCGGTCATCAATCCATCTCCATTTGAGGGTGGCCACTGCAGCCAGGGCAGTGTCTGCTGAGCCAGAACTAAACCTGCTGATTTTGTGCAGAGTTTAGTCATGGAGATCTGTGCACTCTGTTAGGAGCTCAGCTACACTGCAAAAAAACTAAAATGCAGGCAGCTTTAAAACTCCTGTGTCCAGCACACAGCAACTGCTCTAAGTGTTTCAAGTTGTGTCTGTGATCACTGAAGCAGTTCAGTCCAGACACAGATCGTCAGTCAGGGACCTGTCTGATAAGCAGGGGTCAAACTATGGCATTCCTGCTTTATAAATACAGATACCAAGAGAACGTAGAAAGAATTGATAATAGGAGTTACTTAGAAAGTTGCTTAAAATGTCATAAAAAACTTGGATTTCATACCCCTTTAACTAGCAATAGGATGGTATGTAATCGGGGGGGGGGGGGGGTGATCCTAACCTGTGTGGCCAAAAATCGTAGCACCAGTCCTGTTTCTCATAATCCTACCTCTATCTTATCTGACTTAAATAGGCCTAGGTCTGTTAAACTGGATGTTTCACATTCTGGTTCCTCTAATTTGTCTACGGAGGGTGAGGTATTTTCACATGCTATAGGGTCCAGTAGCAGACTTACTTAACAGAGGGCCCCGGTGCAAGATTTTTTTGAGACCCCCAAAAAATAACAAAGCAAAAGTATTAATAAACATTCTGATCTGTATAAGGATTTTGAGCATAAATAGATAGATAGATGGACCTACAACCTGCACTAATCAAAGGCTCCCCTGCAATAGGATTGTACACATTCTGCACATACCTATGTATAGACTGGCTGTTATAGGCCCCCTCCAGCTCTTGGGCCCTGGTGCGACTGCACCTGCTGCCCCAATAGTAGTTCGACCCCTGATAGGGTCAGTTTCTGATCAAGGTACACCTGAGCTGTTTCCAGTTCCTGATTCTAGTTTTTAATTTATTTTCAAAGAGTGGTCTAACCTGGTATCCCTTTTAATCCAGCTTTAACCCCTTAACCCAAAAGGACATATATATGTCATGCAGTACTTTGCCCATTGTACCGCATACTGTATATATATATATATATATATATATATATATATATATATATATATATATATATATATATATATATATATACACGTCCTTGCTTCAGGGAGTTACAGCAGCCTTGACTGTAAAGTTACAACTGAGAGCTGATGTCCCTGAGCTGCTGGGATTTGTCTGCATATGGAACCAGAGCACAATTGGGGCTCCGGTTCCATACGAAGGCTGATGTCTGATCGTTAGAGAATGACACTATTTGTGTAATTGTCTGTAACGATCTTCCATTTGTGCTGGTGGGAGGTTCAGGAGGGAGGGAGGCAGGTGGGAGGCACAGCGGTGGAGGAGGGTGGGGGGAAAGGGGTGGGATCTTACAGTGCAGAAAAATTATTGTGGATGGGAGAGGGAGGTAAGGGATGCTACACGATAAAACATTTATGAATTTGGGTGGGGGGTCCCTGCATTACACTACAGAAAAATATTTAAAAATAATAAATACATTTATAGATAAATTTAGATTTTTTTTTAAACTGGGTACTGGAAGCGATCTGGGAAACACCATTAGGAGGGTTAGGGAGCTGTTTGGGAGGGATTAGGGAGGTGGGAGGGTAAGGGGGGATCCTACACTGCAGAAAAATAAATAAATAAAAATAATTTGATTTAAAAAAAAAATGCTGGGAATTTTAGTTTAAAGTGTGGTGCACAGCTGCAATTGCTTATTGCTAAAAGCTAATTGCAAAGCCATGCAAGTCTGCTATTTCTGAGCAAAGGAGACCCCAGAGAACCTTTTACAACCATTTACCTTATGACTGCAGTAGTTGTGTGTAAATAATTTTAGTGAGAAACCCAAAGTTTGTGAAAAAGTTAATTATTTTTTTAATATGATATTTGGCGGCAAAACAGTGGTATGAAATATACCATAATGGAAATAGATAAATACCTTTGATTGTCTACTAAAAAAATATATATATAGTTTTGATAGGTAAAAAAAAAAAAACAAGGCTATATTTCTATTTAAATGGAGTGATAGCAAAAATACTAAACATTCTTTAGTATTTTGGGCAAGTGTTACCTGCTTCTTTCATAGTGCTTTGGGAAACCATTCCTAAGATGGAAAAATGGATAGGACTATTTCTACTTTGGCTAAATATACAGTACTACTATTCCCCTTAGGATAGTACTTCTTTCAAAAACCCTATGGATAGGAAGTTAGAGTCCTTTCATTGGAAGGCTTTTCAGCAAGTAGGTTTCCTTTTTAAGCCAGCTTGTGTTGCTGCAGCCTTTACTCTTTGTTGTGATAGCTTATCTGAGCAATTTTCAGATGAATCTTCTGGAGAATAGTTTCAGAATATATTAAAGCGTTTGAGGCCAGCAAATGCTTTCATTTGTGATGCTATTGTTGATATTATTAAAATTTATTTCTAAGAATATGGAATTAGTAGTACAGGGGGGCCTTGTGGTTGAAATCCTGGTAAGTTGACTTGGTTTCAAAATCAAGGCTTTGTCCTTTCCTTTTCAGGGGAACAGTCTGTTCAAGTCTGGTCTGGATACAATTATTTTAACTGTGACTGGAGGTAAAGGATCTTTTTTTCCCTCAGCACAAGTAGTTTAAGGGTAAGATCAGGGCTTCTAACCATTTTCATTCCTTTTGCAATCTAGGGACCAAAAGTTCCCCTTTTCCGCCCAGAAACAGGGCTCTTCCAGATTCTCCTAGTAGCCAAATTCAAATTTGATCAACTCTAATCAATCTAAGAAGCCTGTCTGCTATACTAAGTCAGCATGAAGGTATGGCCCCCGATACAGAACTTCTGGTAGGGGGCAGATTATGCCTTTTTAAGGGGGTTTAATTTTGATGTGTTCAGTTTTCCTGGGTTCTAAAGTTTCTAGGCAATACATAATAGGCTTCAAACCAAGGCCTAACAGGGGAAGGTTTCTTCTGTGTAGTGTGATAGGAGCGCCTAAAGGTGGATTCCTGCTGCTAAAAAAGTTCTTCCCTCAAAGAGAACTAAATGGTGGATAAGAAGAAAAAATGGGGTTTATTTAGCAGCGCTAAAAAAAAGCTAGGAAATGATGATACCAATCTAACTTATGTTTTATACAATCTTGTTTATTTAAAAATTCTTATAACACATAAAAACAACAGCAAATGCTATTCCTAATTAATAAAGGGACGTCTCCCTTATACAACACTTGTAAAAACAGACTAGAACCATATATTGATAAACCCTAGAATTCCAGGTATAAAGGAATTAATTCTATAGATAACATATGGCAAGCAACAAATTCTAAGATAAATGGTGAATTGAATATTTAAAAGGCACAAATGTATCAATCCTAATATATTAAAAGCAAATAGATTCAGCGCTAATGTTCAAATTGATTCAACTGTAATTAGAAGGTGAGCGTAACGGCTTTGGTTCAACTGTGATTAGAAGGTGAGCGTAACAGCTTTACAGTTCTTCAGTAACAAATACCGTTATAAAGTTACACAGTTACTTTCCTTGGACATATAATTGGCTCAGGTGTGCTGGATAGTTAAAAAGGCAAAAAACAGCTGTTATTCTGATTTTGGTGCCAAAACAATTGTGGTTAATGGAAATGGTTAATTTAACATATGAATACCTTGATGTCTTTAAAGTTCAGTTTGCGTGTTTTAAAAACCGCAGTGCAAATTCGTGTAAAGGTACCTTAATCTGTCCTGGTTGCAACCGCTGATATTCTTCACTGTGAGGGATTCACAGACTGTTCATTCCTGGTGCTTCTGATAAGTCACCTGATCTTCTCTTTGATTCAGAGGTCAGGGGTGATGATCCGTTCTGGTGATGTAGTTATCCTTTTTTTGTTTTCCTTCTTATAGCCCAAATATTGTTTTCATCTGGGTACCCTCAGACTTAAGGTTTGAAGAAATCTTAGGTCAGTGTTTAGCAGTAACACTGTATTCCCTGAAGTTACCAAAGGTAGATTTTTAACTTGCAGGGTCAGGAGAAAAGTTTAAAGTTGCAGGGTCACACAGCTTTGTGGCAGTAGTAAATGAAGTTTAGTAGAGTGTAGCAGGTCCCATTCAACGCATTTCACCCTTCTGGGCTTTATCAAGAATGCTTATCCTGCTAGCTTCTGGATTTTTAAAGGTATGAATGTGTTTTGATTGGTTCCTTCATTTCCTTTTGATTTCTATCAACACCTGTGTGGCTTCCAATGTAAAGGTGGACTTTATTTAAGTTGGTAATGATTGTTTCTGTGTTGTTATTCACAGACTTATTATTCACAGACTTCCCCTGTTAGGCCTTGGTTTGAAGCCTATTATGTATTGCCTAGAAACTTTAGAACCCAGGAAAACTGAACAGATCAAAATTAAACCCCCTTAAAAAGGCATAATAACAACACAGCGCTGAATCTATTTGCTTTTAATATATTAGGATTGATACATTTGTGCCTTTTAAATATTCAATTCACCATTTATCTTAGAATTTGTTGCTTGCCATATGTTATCTATAGAATTAATTCCTTTATACCTGGAATTCTAGGGTTTATCAATATATGGTTCTAGTCTGTTTTTACAAGTGTTGTATAAGGGAGACGTCCCTTTATTAATTAGGAATAGCATTTGCTGTTGTTTTTATGTGTTATAAGAATTTTTAAATAAACAAGATTGTATAAAACATAAGTTAGATTGGTATCATCATTTCCTAGCTTTTTTTAGCGCTGCTAAATAAACCCCAAGGTTTCTTCTGTCTCATGTTCCAAACAATCCAATAAATACAAGAGGATTTTTTTAGTCAGTCTTGGATCTGGAATCAATGGGGGTAGAAGTCCCTGTTCCAAAGTTGGAACAAGGTCAGGGTCTTTATTCCAACCTCTTCATTGTCTCCAAAAAAGAGGGAACTTACAGACCAGTTCTATATTTAAAAACTTTTAACAAGTTTCTAAGGGTTCCTAATTTCAAGAGGGAGACAATTCGGGCTATCCTTCCTCTTGTTTAACAAGGGCAGTTTATGTCTACAAAATAATTGAAGCATGGTTATCTTTATATGCCTATTCACAGAGTTCATCATCAGTTTCTAAGGTTTGCATTCATAGACAAGCACTTTCAGTTTGTTGCTCTTCTGTTTGGTCTGACTACTGCTTCCAGGTTTTTTACAAAAGTACTGGAAAATAAATATTTTGGAACTCCATGCAATCTTCAGGGATCTTCAGAAGAGATAGACTTATCTGCGTTTCAGACTATGTCACAGCTGTAGCTTACATCAATCATCAAGGGGGACTTACAGTTCCCTGGCGAGGAGGAAGGTTTCCTGTATTTTGACATGGCATTCTTTGCAGTCCATATTCCAGTGAGCAATTGGAAAGTAGTCACCAATCTCTTCATCAGGGAGAGTAGGCTATTCATCTGAAAGTTTTCAATCAGATTGTGGATATATGGGGTCTTCCATAAATAGATCTGATGGCTTCTCAGTCAAACAACAAGCTTCCCAGATTCTTTGTGAGGTCTAGGGATCCTCAGACGGCATTTGTGGATGCTCTAGTAGCTCTTTGGGTTGTTTTGTCTGGCCTACATCTTTCCATCTCTTGTTGTGTTAGTAAGAGTGATAGCCAGGATCAAGCAGGAAGAATCTTCAGTAATTCTGATTGCTCCAGTTTGTCCTCCATGGCCTCTTCCTCTGTGTCACAGCCCTTCTGTCACAAGGTCCTTTTTTAATCAGGACCTCAAATCTCTCAACTTTATGGCTTAGAGGTTGAACTGTTAGTTTTAATACATAGAGGTTTTTCTGATTCTGTTATTGAGACTATGATTCAGGGCCATAAACCTGTGACAAGAAACAATTTTCATCAGGTTTGGAAGGCCTTTATTTTTGGTGTGTGAAACATGGTTTTAGCTGGCACTCTTTTAGAATTCTTAGAATTCTTTTGCTTTTTCAGGATGGTTTGTATAAGGGTTTATCGTCCAGCTATTTAAAGAGACAGATTTCAGTCCCTTTCAGTCTTGTTTCACAAGAAGATTGCTAAGCTTCCTGACATTCAGAGTTTTGTTCAAGCTTTGGTCAGGATCAAGCCAGTGATTAAACCAATTGCTACTCCTTGGAACCTTAATTTGGTTTTAAGAGTCTTGCAGATTCCTCTTTTTGAACCAATGCATAACTTGGATATTCAGGTTCTGAATTATCTGCTTTTTCCTGTGATCCTCCTTATCTTGTTTTTCATCAGGATAAGGCAGGCTTGAGAACTAAGTTTGATTTTTTTTGCCTAAGTCTTCAGATAATATTAATTGTGAGATTGTTGTTCCTTCTTTTCGTCCTAGTCCAATTAATTCTAAGGAGAGGCCTCTTCATAATTTGGATGTTATAAGGGCTTTAAAATTCTATTTGCAGGCTACTGATTTTAGACAATCCTCTAGTTTGTTTGTTCATTTTTTTGGTTCTAGGAAGGGTCAGAGACAGCATTTTCATTAGCTTCCTTGCTGATTCATTGGCCTCTATTTATCAAGCTGTCTACTTATCTGCATTCAATGGCCCCAATACGCTCGCCTAACATCGCCGCCGCGGACCTGAATACGTTCGCCAAAATTATCAAGAAAGCTGTCAAAAAGCTGCGCACCAAGTACGGAGTCATGAGCAGCGGATTGTTGTTAACTAACAGTCATCGATCTCGCTGCTCTTCGGCTTTTTTACAGCTTTCTTGCTACCCTGTCACTAAGCACCCACACTATACTATACTGTTTACCCCCTATACCGCCGCTCCCGGAGCCCCCCGCAACTATAATAAATATATTAACCCCTAAACTGCCGCTCCCGGAACCCGCCGCAACTCTAATAAAGTTATTAACCCCTAAACCACCGCTCCCGGACATCGCCGCCACCTACATTATACATATTAACCCCTAATCTGCCCCCCCCCCTACACCGCCACCTAGATAAAGTTATTAACCTCTATCCTGCCGATCCCGGACCCCGCCGCAACTAAATAAAATGTTTAACCCCTAAACCGCCGCTCCCGGAGCCCACCGCCACCTACATTACATTTATTAACCCCTAATCTGGCCTCCCCTACACCGCCGCCACCTACATTATATCTATTAACCCCTAAACCTAAGTCTAACCCTAACACCCCCTAACTTAAATATTATTTAAATTAATCTTAATAAATTTTCCTATAATTAAATAAATTATTCCTATTTAAAACTAAATACTTACCTATAAAATAAACCCTAAGATAGCTACAATATAACTAATAATTAGATAATAATAATAATAATGTAGCTATTTTAGGGTTTATTTTTATTTTACAGGCAATTTTGTATTTATTTTAACTAGGTACAATAGTTATTAAATAGTTATTAACTATTTAATAGCTACCTAGCTAAAATAAAGACAAATTTAACTGTAAAATAAATCCTAACCTAAGTTACAATTACACCTAACACTATACTACAATTAAATAAAATAAATTAATTAAATACAATTACCTACAATTAAATAAAATTATCTAAAGTACAAAAAAAACTAAATTACAGAAAATAAAAAATTACAAGAATTTTAAACTAATTACACCTAATCTAAGCCCCCTAATAAAATAAAAAATTCCCCCAAAATAATAAAATTCCCTACCCTATACTAAATTACAAATAGCCCTTAAAAGGGCTTTTTGCGGGGCATTGCCCCAAAGTAATCAGCTCTTTTACTTGTAAAAAAGGAAATACACCCCCCCCAACATTAAAACCCACCACCCACACACCCAACCCTACTCTAAAACCCACCCAAAACCCCCTTAAAAAAACCTAACACTAACCCCCTGAAGATCACCCTACCTTGAGCCGTCTTCACCCAGCCGGGCCTAAGTCCTCAACGAATCCGGGCGAAGTGGTCCTCCAGATGGGCAGAAGTCTTCATCCAATCCGGCCAGAAGAGGTCCTCCAGATGGGCAGAAGTCTTCATCCAGGCGGCATCTTCTATCTTCTTCCATCCGACGAGGAGCGGCTCCATCTTGAAGACATCCGACGCGGAGCATCCATCAATCCTGACGACTAAACGACGAATGACGGTTCCTTTAAATGACGTCATCCAAGATGGCGTCCCTTGAATTCCGATTGGCTGATAGAATTCTATCAGCCAATCAGAATTAAAGTAGGAAAAATCTGATTGGCTGATGCAATCAGCCAATCAGATTGAAGTTCAATCCGATTGGCTAATCCAATCAGCCAATAGGATTGACCTTGCATTCTATTGGCTGATTGGAACAGCCAATAGAATGCAAGGTCAATCCAATTGGCTGATTGCATCAGCCAATCGGATTTTTCCTACCTTAATTCCGATTGGCTGATAGAATTCTATCAGCCAATCGGAATTCAAGGGACGCCATCTTGGATGACATCATTTAAAGAAACCGTCATTCGTTGTTTAGTCATCGGGATCGGTGGATGCTCCGCGTCGGAGGTCTTCAAGATGGAGCCGCTCCTCGTCGGATGGAAGAAGATAGAAGATGCCGCCTGGATGAAGACTTCTGCCCATCTGGAGGACCTCTTCTGGCCAGATTGGATGAAGACTTCTGCCCATCTGGAGGACCACTTCGCCCGGATTCGTTGAGGACTTAGGCCCGGCTGGGTGAAGACTGCTCAAGGCAGGGTGATCTTCAGGGGGTTAGTGTTAGGTTTTTTTAAGGGGGGTTTGGGTGGGTTTTAAAATAGGGTTGGGTGTGTGGGTGGTGGGGTTTAATGTTGGGGGGGTGTATTTCATTTTTTACAGGTAAAAGAGCTGATTACTTTGGGGCAATGCCCCACAAAAAGCCCTTTTAAGGGCTATTTGTAATTTAGTATAGGGTAGGGAATTTTATTATTTTGGGGGGATTTTTTATTTTATTAGGGGGCTTAGATTAGGTGTAATTAGTTTAAAATCCTTGTAATTTTTTTATTTTCTGTAATTTAGTGTTTTGTTTTTTTTGTACTTTAGTTAATTTTAGTTAATTTTATTTAATTGTAGGTAATTGTGTTTAATTAATTTAATTATAGTGTAGTGTTAGGTGTAATTGTAACTTAGGTTAGGATTTATTTTACAGGTAAATTTGTCTTTATTTTAGCTAGGTAGCTATTAAATAGTTAACTATTTAATAACTATTGTACCTTGTTAAAATAAATACAAAGTTGCCTGTAAAATAAAAATAAACCCTAAAATAGCTACAATGTAACTATTAGTTATATTGTAGCTATCTTAGGGTTTATTTTATAGGTAAGTATTTAGTTTTAAATAGGAATAATTTAGTTAATAATAGTAATTTTATTTAGATTAATTTAAATAATATTTAAGTTAGGGGGGTGTTAGGGTTGGGGTTAGACTTAGGTTTAGGGGTTAATAACTTTAATATAGTGGCGGCGGTGTAGGGGGGGCAGGATAGGGGTTAATAAGTTTAATGTAGGGGGCGGTGGGCTCCAGGAGCGGCGGTTTAGGGGTTAAACATTTTATTTAGTTGCGACGGGGTCCGGGAGCGGCGGTTTAGGGGTTAAACATTTTATTTCGTTGCGGCGGGGTCCGGGAGTGGCGGTTTAGGGGTTAAACATTTTATTTAGTTGCGGCAAGGTCCGGGAGTGGCGGTTTAGGGGTTAATACGTATAATGTAGGTGGCGGCGGTTTAGGGGTAAATAAGTATAAAGTAGGTGGCAGTGGTGTAGGGGCGGCAGATTAGGGGTGTTTAGACTCGGGGTACATGTTAGGGTGTTAGGTGCAGACACTTCCCATAGGAATCAATGGGATATCGGGCAGCAGCGAACATATGATTTCGCTGCTGTCAGACTCCCATTGATTCCTATGGGATCCGCCGCCTCCAGGGCGGCGGATTGAAAACCAGGTACGCTGGGCCGGAATAGTGGCGAGCGTACCTGGTTGTTCTTTGATAACTAGCAAAAGTTGTCAGATTGTGCCGAACTTGCGTTCGGAACATCTGTAGTGACGTAAGCATCGATCTGTGTCGGACTGAGTCCGGCGGATCGTATGTTACGTCACTATATTCTACTTTTGCCGATCTGTAGGGCTTGATAACTATGGCGAATCAGCCTCGCCACAAATACGCTGCGGAATTCCAGCGTATTTGTGGTTGACGGCTTGATAAATAGAGGCCATAAGGTTTACTTGGAGGCAGGACAGTCTCCTTCTAAATGCATTCTACTAAGTCAGTTGCTACTTCCTGGGATTTTAGGAATAAGGCATCTGTTGATCAAATTTGCACGACGGCTACTTGGTTTTCCTTAAATATCTTTACTAAATTCTATCATTTTGATGTTTTTGCTTCCTCTGAAGCAACTGTTGTTAGGAAAGTCCTTCAGGCAGTTTTTTCTGGTCATTAAGTATTTATATATATGTATGTATGTATGTATGTATGTATGTATATATATATATATATATGAGAAGAAAGAGAGTATATTCAGCGCTTGGAGACTCGTGTGGATCTATCAGTAAACACTGTTTACTATCTCTAAGTTTGACAAGCAAGAACTTTTTTGTGTACTGTACCATACCTATTAGCTCAGTGAATCCCTCTTACTGTGATTGTTTGCTATTTCGGTGCTTGCAGGCAGCACCCCTTTTTCACTGAGACTGATTAGGAATTGCTCTCTTATAACATGGAGGAGTCCGTTAATAATAGTTTTTATCCCCTTATGCCTGTTACAGAAATAGGACAGGATGATATGGACATGGACAGAGATTTTACTACAGACATTTCTGTGTACACATTGGGAGATCTTTTTGATGCCATGGAAAAACTATTGATTAAGGAACATAAACTGAGATTTGATATCTGGACTTTTGACAAATACTTGAAGTTAAAAATGGTCCCTAGAGGCCTAAGGGTTAACAAGTTTCCTACCTTTGTTGTCACTGATCCTGAATTTATAGAATCTTGGAACCTTATTTTATCAGAATGTTCGTTCAGATTAATGCATTTAATGGTGATTTTTAAGACCAAACAGTTAGAGAAGGTTAGAGAAGATATCAGCTCTATGCAAGCTGAAATGAATAACAGGATACATGATATAGATTTTCCAAACTTTGATGGTATTCTAAAATCAGCCATTACTAGCTCTAAAAATCAAGTGCTAAATGTTAAACATACTAAATTCATACGCGATCAGACTGACTATGACAACAACATGGTTTATGATTAAAAAACAAACAAAAAAAAAACGAGCCAAAACTATAGATTTATGGCTCGGCATAGAATGCATTTATTTAGCACTTACTGTCCCCTATGTATGGTTTGAGACCTGGAGTAGGAATGGAGTAAGTGTGGGGCGACGTAATGCCTAGATTAAAATCTAACTTTTATTTCAACACTTAAAAACAAAATTCCACATACTATTTAAAAACACAAATTGGCATAGAACATATTCTGAAAGAGACTGGGCTATAAAAATAATTGAACACTCGTGAGAGAGTAAACAATTGGAAAAGTATAGGTATGTCGATACTAGGATACCTAATTATAATAATGCCAAGGGTATTGGACAGTTGTGTATCCTTGTCTATCGAGCATGTGTATTACTGCATCTGACAATACATGTGTATATTATTAATTCCAATAATTTCTCTCTTTAGGGGGATTCAGTACCACTAAATTCCCTTGTTTGGTATAAATATTGTAGGGAGATAATGGTGGGTATTGCTTAGTTGGATTAACAGAGGAGTGAAAATATATAGTTATTGTGTAGATTTAGTGATTAATTATGGTACGGTATACAGTTATACCAATTATTCTTCTATATGTCTTTCTAGTAGAAATATAGAGTGATAATAATAACTGAAATAAATTCCAGGATTACCAGCCTGTAGACATTATCCACATACTATTTGCGTTCTGCAGTATAAGGTAGATATTGTGTGGTATTGTCGGCTTGAATGGTATTATCATACTAGGTGGTATAGATTAATACAAATAATTATTACAGGGGAGCTCAATTTTGATATCTAATGTCATTAGCACAAACAATTTGATGGGATTATTTGGAATTGTATACTTATTATGCTTATTCGGATTGTGTGCTCTAAGCGCTTAAGAGTGTAATAGAGATATTGTATTGTTTATTAGGCGCTGCTGTTATAGCAAGTGGTTGTATTTGATTGCTCTTTGTAATATTTAGTGAGTAGGCATAGATACATTTTTACCCCACTAATATAAAACTGAATTTAAATATGCTGGATAATGGCTGGAATAAATCACTTTGTTTCGGTTCTAAAATAATATATATGAATGCTGTCTGTATTCTTTATCACACTGATGTTTATCCAGTAACGATTTCAGCTGGATTAACGTTGTAAAATCATGAGTTTGAAATAATTGATTTGATGTGACAAAGTTATATTTTATTGTTATTTGTCACTGATACATACGATTCGTTAGGATAGTTGAAAATGGTGATCTTTATAACTGTCCAAATTGTTTGCTTAGTGCTCTTGAGATTGTGACAAATAATGGTATTCTCTATACAACACTACAATATGTGAAACGCAGTTATATTCTACTGCTCTTTGAGCGTATCTGGTGGTTGAGTATAGGTATTTTTTATATACTTGAATTAAACTGGATATTGAAACCGCTTATTGTAACAGATAGTTAGTGTTTAGGTGAATATTTATTTTCACCTTATTGAAAACCTCAGCTAGGATATCAATGCAGTTTGTTTAAATCAGTTTATGCTTCGCGGTTACTTATATAAAAGCAGTTCTTTATTTTGTATATATCCTTGACAATCTCTATTGTTTGCTAAGCTTGTACTGTTTGTATGCGCATCTTAACAATTTCAACGATATATTGTACCTTTTAGTAAACTATTCATTTAATATGCAATCTCAAGCATATTGTGGTTAGCTTTTATTCTTAGAAACTGTAGGTAAATAAGTTCTAGCGTGAAGGCCGTATATACCTTGGTCTCAATATATTGAATACACAATCTCAATCATATTGTGGTTAACTTTTATTCTTAGAAACTGTGGGTAAATGTGTTAGCGTGAAGACCGTATATACCTTGGTCTCAATACATTGAATACACAATCTAAAGTATATTGTGGTTAGCTTTTATTCTTAGAAAATGTAAGCAAATATGTTCTGGCGTGAAGACTGTATATACCTTGGTCTCACTCGCTTATATTAGATAAAATTAGTTATAATTCAATCCAACAATAGCAATACTTTAGTTTCAAATATTACTTAATTTGGTTAGATACCACCATCTCTGAACTCTCGTTGTGCTGTTATATTTGACACTACAAGAGTATGAATGTAAATTTTTGGTTATTAATTGTTACCAACTTGTTCACAATCTTATAAATATTCAAACCGCAATAATATTATTTTAAAATAAATAATGTTTATCGTTATTTTGATATCCAAACTTAGCTCCTCCCAACCGTCTTCTTCCTGTTTTTCTCCATGCATCATTTAAATATCTACCGCCCACTCGATGACATCATTTTGAATCGCGTTCACGATTAGGGGTCTCATTTGCGCATGCGTTCACTATTTGGATGACAATACGCGCATGCGTTCAGCAACCAATACGCTGTAAACCTCGGCACCTCGTATCACATTGCGCATGCATTAATACTCCGTAACAAAGTATAGTATATCGGGTAGTTCGCGCATGCGCAGTAGATTCGCGTGACGTAGGGAACAACTGGCCTGACGCCCGGGGGTGAGGAAAATATTCCGAAAGAGAAGTGTCAATCATCAAATTTATGTGGGACCATAATGGCGGGCGGAGGAATCGCAGAGAAGAATAGAAAGTAAATTATGAGATATTTCTTTTTAGAATGCGATTTTCACATTTTGATGAATGAAACTCACTTTTATTTTTGAAATGACACACTATGATGCAGAGCTAGTAGGTTGACTTTACATGCACTTTAAGTAAATTCCCAATCTCAATTCATACACTTATTTTAAAGTATTACCCATATTAATAAGGTCTGAGTTCTATGTTAGTTTGCAGCTTAAAAAACATACAGGGAGTGCAGAATTATTAGGCAAATGAGTATTTTGACCACATCATCCTCTTTATGCATGTTGTCTTACTCCAAGCTGTATAGGCTCGAAAGCCTACTACCAATTAAGCATATTAGGTGATGTGCATCTCTGTAATGAGAAGGGGTGTGGTCTAATGACATCAACACCCTATATCAGGTGTGCATAATTATTAGGCAACTTCCTTTCCTTTGGCAAAATGGGTCAAAAGAAGGACTTGACAGGCTCAGAAAAGTCAAAAATAGTGAGATATCTTGCAGAGGGATGCAGCACTCTTAAAATTGCAAAGCTTCTGAAGCGTGATCATCGAACAATCAAGCGTTTCATTCAAAATAGTCAACAGGGTCGCAAGAAGCGTGTGGAAAAACCAAGGCGCAAAATAACTGCCCATGAACTGAGAAAAGTCAAGCGTGCAGCTGCCAAGATGCCCCTTGCCACCAGGCCATATTTCAGAGCTGCAACATCACTGGAGTGCCCAAAAGCACAAGGTGTGCAATACTCAGAGACATGGCCAAGGTAAGAAAGGCTGAAAGACGACCACCACTGAACAAGACACACAAGCTGAAACGTCAAGACTGGGCCAAGAAATATCTCAAGACTGATTTTTCTAAGGTTTTATGGACTGATGAAATGAGAGTGAGTCTTGATGGGCCAGATGGATGGGCCCGTGGCTGGATTGGTAAAGGGCAGAGAGCTCCAGTCCGACTCAGACGCCAGCAAGGTGGAGGTGGAGTACTGGTTTGGGCTGGTATCATCAAAGATGAGCTTGTGGGGCCTTTTCGGGTTGAGGATGGAGTCAAGCTCAACTCCCAGTCCTACTGCCAGTTTCTGGAAGACACCTTCAAGCAGTGGTACAGGAAGAAGTCTGCATCCTTCAAGAAAAACATGATTTTCATGCAGGACAATGCTCCATCACACGCGTCCAAGTACTCCACAGCGTGGCTGGCAAGAAAGGGTATAAAAGAAGAAAATCTAATGACATGGCCTCCTTGTTCACCTGATCTGAACCCCATTGAGAACCTGTGGTCCATCATCAAATGTGAGATTTACAAGGAGGGAAAACAGTACACCTCTCTGAACAGTGTCTGGGAGGCTGTGGTTGCTGCTGCATGCAATGTTGATGGTGAACAGATCAAAACACTGACAGAATCCATGGATGGCAGGATTTTGAGTGTCCTTGCAAAGAAAGGTGGCTATATTGGTCACTGATTTGTTTTTGTTTTGTTTTTGAATGTCAGAAATGTATATTTGTGAATTTTGAGATGTTATATTGGTTTCACTGGTAAAAATAAATAATTGAAATGGGTATATATTTGTTTTTTGTTAAGTTGCCTAATAATTATGCACAGTAATAGTCACCTGCACACACAGATATCCCCCTAAAATAGCTATAACTAAAAACAAACTAAAAACTACTTCCAAAACTATTCAGCTTTGATATTAATGAGTTTTTTGGGTTCATTGAGAACATGGTTGTTGTTCAATAATAAAATTAATCCTCAAAAATACAACTTGCCTAATAATTCTGCACTCCCTGTATAACAGGTTGAAATTGAAATATCAACCTTTCCCTAACATGTTTCGCCGTTTACAATTCCGGCTTTTTCAAAGGGTGACGCGTGCAAGCGTCTTCTGAGGTTTATTAACTTAGCTCCACCCTTACATCAGTTGATCGCCAATCAGAATCCTAAGGTGATTGATTGACAGATGTTTGAATTTCGTCATACACGGATTAATGAACTACTAGATTGATACTGTTTTTGTTACATCTTATATTACAAATTAAATGTGTTACTGTTATAATATATAACACCCTTTGCAGATACTACTTGCCTGATTGAATCGCTATACATTTATGATTATCTGGCTGATGTTGTTATGGTAAAGAAAGCTATTGTCATAAATACCTACAGTACACTTGTATTTGGAGAGTATACTGAGTTCGTCTTATTTCAAGTTAATTTTTTTAAAATTGTGCATTTTTATGGTGAGTGTAATAAAATATGTTCTATGCTGTAATAAGCGTTATATACAGTAATATCCTTAGTCAAGACTTATACATTCTATTATCGTCTGATCATTGTGAGTAATAAAATGTAATTTTTATAAGTTATTGTGAAGTGAAACAGTGATGCTCTTAGAAGGTGAAGTGATTTAGCAGTGACATGGGTCAAGAGAATGGGAAGTGCAATTTGCAGATATAACGTCAAATATTAAATATAGTATATTAGAGTTTACTGTATTCCATTTAGTAAACTCTAGTGAAGTAGATAATTATGTGGAATGTGAACTAATGTGTCTCAAAGCTAAATGAAAAATTCAAAGTCAAATAAAGGGAAAGAAAAAACGGAGTGAAAAACACAAGTGGATCTTAAATAGATAGTGTAGGACATGTGGAGGGAATAAATTATTAACATTTGTTTTTACAATAGGGTATTATATAGTGACAAAAAATTAATTAAAAGTTATTGTAGTGGGTGAATTTGAGTGCTTATTACTTGAATGACACTGAGTTTATCTTGATTGACAATTGATTGTTTTACAAAGGAACTCATAACATGATGAGTATGATCAATTACTAAATCATTATATTATAAACCTTCTGGAGGAAGAAAGCTTGATTTCTACATAAATGTAATTTTGGCACGGGGGTTGTATAACGGTTTGAGTTATTTACATTTTGTTTTTGTAATTATAAGAACATAGAGTAATTGTTTTGTTCATTTAAACCTTTTGGATGAACACAATCCATAAGGTATATCCATTTGGTTTCTATTTTTTGGAGGGCCTTCTCTAGGTCTCCTCCTCTTAATCCTAAGGATAACTTTTGGACGCCATAGCATTCCAGTTCCGAGGTTTTAGAGTGGTGGTATTTTAGAAAGTGAGATGCTACCAACGTTAATTCTTTGTCTTTTTCTATGTCTTTGGGAGCATTACGAATATTTCGAAGATGTTCCATGACTCTTGTATGTAGCTTTCTGGTAGTCATGCCTATATAAGTATAGGGACATTTGCATTGGAGGGCATAGATGAGTCTCACAGTATTGCAGCTTATATATGTTTTAATTTGATGAGATTTGCCAAATCTATCCACGATAGTTTTTTTTCTTTTTCATCATGTGGGAGCAGGTTGAGCAGCTTCCACAAGGCAAAGAACCTTTCTCAGGGGTTCTAATTGATTTGGTTTTCTTTGTATAATGACTTGGACTTAGTCGTTCTTTCAGATTTTTAGATCTTCTATAGCTAATTTCTACTCTCTGTCCAATTATACTTTTTAGTACTGGATCTGCTTGCAATATGTGCCAATTTTTTTGGATTATTTTGATGACTTCCTGTGATTGATCATTGTATGTTAGGACTAATCTTGTTTTATTATCCTGTTTTTTAGCACGAAACTTCAATAGGTCAGATCTTGGTGTATTATAAGCTCTTTTTTTTAGCTTTCAGGATAGATCTTCTGCTGTATCCTCTTGCTGTTAACCTATTTTCCAGTTCTGAAGCTCTATTTTAAAAAGTTTTTTCGTCTGAGCAGTTGCGTTTCATCCTGTGAAATTCCCCAATGGGTAGGGACTTGGTAGTATTGGGTGCATGAGCACTGGTTGAATGCAGTACATTGTTGGTAGAAGTACTTTTTCTGTATACATCTGTTGATAATGTACCGTCATGATTTTTTTGAATGAGTAAGTCCAGGAAGGATATGTTTGTCAAACTTTTTTCATAAGTTAATTTGATGTTTAATTTGTTATTGTTGAGGTGTTTAAGGAAATTATCTAATTCTGATTCAGGTCCTTCCCATAGAAATAAGATATCGTCAATATATCTAGTCCACATTGGGATATATTTGGTATATTGATCGTTGGTATCTGAGAAAACATGTTTTTGTTCCCACCAGCCTGGAAACAAGTTTGCATACGTGGGTGCACATGCGGTGCCCATAGCTGTTCCTTGGGTTTGAAGATAGTATTTATTGTTAAAAAGAAAATAATTTTTTGTCAACACGAACTTGAGTAGATTTATCATGAATTCATTATATTCTTGACTTTCATCTGATGACATGTCTAGGAAATGTTTCACAGCATTGAGTCCTAGTTGATGATTTATACTTGTGTACAAAGATTCGACGTCTGAAGTTACTAACCACGTTGTTTTAGAGACATGAATATCTTGAATGATTTGTAGCACTTCCATAGTGTCTCTCACATACGATGGAAGTTGGGTTAAGAATTGTCTTAGTCTAAGATCAATGTACTGACTCGCTTTTTCGGTTAAGTTATCATTTCCTGATACGATTGGATGACCTGGAGGTTGTTTATTGTTCTTATGAATTTTTGGGATCAAATAAAACGTAGCTGTTTTTGGGTGTGATACATTTAAGAATTTTGTTTCTTAGTTTGTGATAAGACCACTGTCATTCATGTCTCTAAAACAACGTGGTTAGTAACTTCAGACGTCGAATCTTTGTATAAATCATCAACTAGGACTCAATGCTGTGAAACATTTCCTAGACATGTCATCAGATGAAAGTCAAGAATATAATGAATTCATGATAAATCTACTCAAGTTCGTGTTGACAAAAAATTATTTTCTTTTTAACAATAAATACTATCTTCAAACCCAAGGAACAGCTATGGGCACCGCATGTGCACCCACGTATGCAAACTTGTTTCTAGGCTGGTGGGAACAAAAACATGTTTTCTCAGATACCAACGATCAATATACCAAATATATCCCAATGTGGACTAGATATATTGACGATATCTTATTTCTATGGGAAGGACCTGAATCAGAATTAGATAATTTCCTTAAACACCTCAACAATAACAAATTAAACATCAAATTAACTTATGAAAAAAGTTTGACAAACATATCCTTCCTGGACTTACTCATTCAAAAAAATCCTGACGGTACATTATCAACAGATGTATACAGAAAAAGTACTTCTACCAACAATGTACTGCATTCAACCAGTGCTCATGCACCCAATACTACCAAGTCCCTACCCATTGGGGAATTTCTCAGGATGAAACGCAACTGCTCAGACGAAAAAACTTTTAAAAAAAGAGCTTCAGAACTGGAAAATAGGTTAACAGCAAGAGGATACAGCAGAAGATCTATCCTGAAAGCTAAAAAAAAGAGCTTATAATACACCAAGATCTGACCTATTGAAGTTTCGTGCTAAAAAACAGGATAATAAAACAAGATTAGTCCTAACATACAATGATCAATCACAGGAAGTCATCAAAATAATCCAAAAAAATTGGCACATATTGCAAGCAGATCCAGTACTAAAAAGTATAATTGGACAGAGAGTAGAAATTAGCTATAGAAGATCTAAAAATCTGAAAGAACGACTAAGTCCAAGTCATTATACAAAGAAAACCAAATCAATTAGAACCCCTGAGAAAGGTTCTTTCCCTTGTGGAAGCTGCTCAACCTGCTCCCACATGATGAAAAAGAAAAAAACTATCGTGGATAGATTTGGCAAATCTCATCAAATTAAAACATATATAAGCTGCAATACTGTGAGACTCATCTATGCCCTCCAATGCAAATGTCCCTATACTTATATAGGCATGACTACCAGAAAGCTACATACAAGAGTCATGGAACATCTTCGAAATATTCGTAATGCTCCCAAAGACATAGAAAAAGACAAAAAATTAACGTCGGTAGCATCTCACTTTCTAAAATACCACCACTCTAAAACCTCGGAACTGGAATGCTATGGCGTCCAAAAGTTATCCTTAGGATTAAGAGGAGGAGACCTAGAGAAGGCCCTCCAAAAAATAGAAACCAAATGGATATACCTTATGGATTGTGTTCATCCAAAAGGTTTAAATGAACAAAACAATTACTCTATGTTCTTATAATTACAAAAACAAAATGTAAATAACTCAAACCGTTATACAACCCCCGTGCCAAAATTACATTTATGTAGAAATCAAGCTTTCTTCCTCCAGAAGGTTTATAATATAATGATTTAGTAATTGATCATACTCATCATGTTATGAGTTCCTTTGTAAAACAATCAATTGTCAATCAAGATAAACTCAGTGTCATTCAAGTAATAAGCACTCAAATTCACCCACTACAATAACTTTTAATTATTTTTTTGTCACTATATAATACCCTATTGTAAAAACAAATGTTAATAATTTATTCCCTCCACATGTCCTACACTATCTATTTAAGATACACTTGTGTTTTTCACTCCGTTTTTTCTTTCCCTTTATTTGACTTTGAATTTTTCATTTAGCTTTGAGACACATTAGTTCACATTCCACATAATTATCTACTTCACTAGAGTTTACTAAATGGAATACAGTAAACTCCAATATACTATATTTAATATTTGACGTTATATCTGCAAATTGCACTTCCCATTCTCTTGACCCATGTCACTGCTAAATCACTTCACCTTCTAAGAGCATCACTGTTTCACTTCACAATAACTTATAAAAATTAATCTTCTTGACACTATTACAAGAATTTATTCTAATCATAAGGTATAGAGATAAAATCTACATTTAAAATCTAAAAGATCTCTTATCAAGAATTGTCTTGTTTGAGGAAATAAGTAGTTATTCTAATTGTCCAAATTCAAGGAACAGGAAGTCCTAAAAAATAACATTAGACACAAACACAAATTACATTTTATTACTCACAATGATCAGACGATAATAGAATTTATAAGTCTTGACTAAGGATATTACTGTATATAACACTTATTACAGCATAGAACATATTTTATTACACTCACCATAAAAATGCACAATTTAAAAAATTTTTACTTGAAATAAGACGAACTCAGTATACTCTCCAAATAAAAGTGTACTGTAGGTATTTATGACAATAGCTTTCTTTACCATAACGACATCAGCCAGATAATCATAAATGTATAGCGATTCAATCAGGCAAGTAGTATCTGCAAAGGGTGTTATATATTATAACAGTAACACATTTAATTTGTATTATAAGATGTAACAAAAACAGTATCAATCTAGTAGTTCATTAATCCGTGTATGACGAAATTCAAACATCTGTCAATCAATCACCTAAGGATTCTGATTGGCGATCAACTGATGTAAGGGTGGAGCTAAGTTAATAAACCTCAGAAGACGCTTGCGCGCGTCACCCTTTGAAAAAGCCGGAATTGTAAACGGCGAAACATGTTAGGGAAAGGTTGTTATTTCAATTTCAACCTGTTATATGTTTTTTAAGCTGCAAACTAACATAGAACTCAGACCTTATTAATATGGGTAATACTTTAAAATAAGTGTATGAATTGAGATTGGGAATTTACTTAAAACATTTTGGGAAGCAGTATTTAAATACTCTTGTAGTGTCAAATATAACAGCACAACGAGAGTTCAGAGATGGTGGAATCTAACCAAATTAAGTAATATTTGAAACTAAAGTATTGCTATTGTTGGATTGAATTATAACTAATTTTATATAATATAAGCGAGTGAGACCAAGGTATATACGGTCTTCACGCCAGAACATATTTGCTTACATTTTCTAAGAATAAAAGCTAACCACAATATACTTTAGATTGTGTACTCAATGTATTGAGACCAAGGTATATACGGTCTTCACGCTAACACATTTACCCACAGTTTCTAAGAATAAAAGTTAACCACAATATGATTGAGATTGTGTATTCAATATATTGAGACCAAGGTATATACGGCCTTCACGCTAGAACTTATTTACCTACAGTTTCTAAGAATAAAAGCTAACCACAATATGCTTGAGATTGCATATTAAATGAATAGTTTACTAAAAGGTACAATATATCGTTGAAATCGTTAAGATGCGCATACAAACAGTACAAGCTTAGCAAACAATAGAGATTGTCAAGGATATATACAAAATAAAGAACTGCTTTTATATAAGTAACCGCGAAGCATAAACTGATTTAAACAAACTGCATTGATATCCTAGCTGAGGTTTTCAATAAGGTGAAAATAAATATTCACCTAAACACTAACTATCTGTTACAATAAGCGGTTTCAATATCCAGTTTAATTCAAGTATATAAAAAATACCTATACTCAACCACCAGATACGCTCAAAG
This sequence comes from Bombina bombina, assembly GCF_027579735.1. NCBI lineage: Eukaryota > Metazoa > Chordata > Amphibia > Anura > Bombinatoridae > Bombina > Bombina bombina. The sequence continues at coordinate 490,778,414 of NC_069500.1, read as the reverse complement.
AGCAGTAGAATATAACTGCTTTTCACATATTGTAGTGTTGTATAGAGAATACCATTATTTGTCACAATCTCAAGAGCACTAAGCAAACAATTTGGACAGTTATAAAGATCATCATTTTCAACTATCCTAACGAATCGTATGTATCAGTGACAGATAACAATAAAATATAACTTTGTCACATCAAATCAATTATTTCAAACTCATGATTTTACAACGTTAATCCAGCTGAAATCGTTACTGGATAAACATCAGTGTGATAAAGAATACAGACAGCATTCATATATATTATTTTAGAACCGAAACAAAGTGATTTATTCCAGCCATTATCCAGCATATTTAAATTCAGTTTTATATTAGTGGGGTAAAAATGTATCTATGCCTTCTCACTAAATATTACAAAGAGCAATCAAATACAACCACTTGCTATAACAGCAGCGCCTAATAAACAATACAATCTCTCTATTACACTCTTAAGCGCTTAGAGCACACAATCCGAATAAGCATATTAAGTATACAATTCCAAATAATCCCATCAAATTGTTTGTGCTAATGACATTAGATATCAAAATTGAGCTCCCCTGTAATAATTATTTGTATTAATCTATACCACCTAGTATGATAATACCATTCAAGCCGACAATACCACACAATATATACCTTATACTGCAGAACGCAAATAGTATGTGGATAATGTCTACAGGCTGGTAATCCTGGAATTTATTTCAGTTATTATTATCACTCTATATTTCTACTAGAAAGACATATAGAAGAATAATTGGTATAACTGTATACCGTACCATAATTAATCACTAAATCTACACAATAACTATATATTTTCACTCCTCTGTTAATCCAACTAAGCAATACCCACCATTATCTCCCTACAATATTTATACCAAACAAGGGAATTTAGTGGTACTGAATCCCCCTAAAGAGAGAAATTATTGGAATTAATAATATACACATGTATTGTCAGATGCAGTAATACACATGCTCGATAGACAAGGATACACAACTGTCCAATACCCTTGGCATTATTATAATTAGGTATCCTAGTATCGACATACCTATACTTTTCCAATTGTTTACTCTCTCACGAGTGTTCAATTATTTTTATAGCCCAGTCTCTTTCAGAATATGTTCTATGCCAATTTGTGTTTTTAAATAGTATGTGGAATTTTGTTTTTAAGTGTTGAAATAAAAGTTAGATTTTAATCTAGGCATTACGTCGCCCCACACTTACTCCATTCCTACTCCAGGTCTTAAACCATACATAGGGGACAGTAAGTGCTAAATAAATGCATTCTATGCCGAGCCATAAATCTATATTTTTGGCTTAAGTTTTTTTGAATCTTTGATTCTTGCATAAGCACTCCAGCCTGTATCCACTTTTGAACCGACAGTAGATACATATTGGCACTCCCCATTTACTCGTGTAGTGCGGTTGCAAACCCTTTGTTTTCTCCAGTAGTCAACATGGTTTATGAGTGGGATCATTCCCAAAATAGAGGAAGTAAAAATAAAAATAAGAACCGTAGGAGAGGGAGGTCTAGGAGTAGAGGCAGAGGGGGAAACAATAGGTCATCAGATAGGGAATCTGTGTGTTCAGGTATGTCAGGGAGTGATGTGGAGTCTGGTGAGGATGGAGGCAATGATACTAGTAGTCAAATCACTAAAGGTATTCTGAAGAAACCTGACAAACAAGTAACCATTGTCCGCCCTCCATCCACATCAGAAACCAGGGAAAAAACAGTTAAATCCAAGAGTACTGTTTCTAAATATGTGACTAGTACTCCACACACCAACGGTATTGAAACTATTAATAGTGCAGGTGAAGACAGGAGGGTTTTTGATCAGGTTTTTCTCAGACCCCAGGAGAAAACAGGGATAGGGCAACAGAAACAGGAGAGATATCAATTGAGAGGAAACAAGAACACGAAGTATCAATAAGTAATAATGTGATTAATCTTTCAGCCTGTAAATTGTCTGAAATACATCTAAAAGTCTTAAACTTGGGTCTGAATTTTGCTCCCTCTTGTCATTTTAATCTGTTTAAAACTATGTTAGATATCAACAGATTAATACGTACACTCACACTACGGAAACACTTTGATGGTAGTACTGAGAATTACTCAAACACACAAACAGACCATCTGACAAAAAAGGAACCAACTAACCTTTGCAATTCCCCTCATCCTAAAACTAAACTCAGTTTCCAAGAGGTGTGTGACATTAACACACTGGAAACTTTGGAAAGACAGGATGATCCTGAGGGACAATCTAAGACCATGAATAGCTTTAGTGGCTTTAAAAATCCCTCTGAGTTCTATCCCATACAAAGTCGAGGTAACATCCTTGAAACTTTTTATAAGCGGGTAGAGGATGACTTGACTAAACTTTCTGAACGTGGTGGGAAACCTGGCAAACATAATTTGTCTATAAAAGAGAGAAAGGCACTTAAGGAACTCCAGGCCATGAAGGAGATTGTGATACGTTCATCTGACAAGGGGGGTTCAGTGGTCATTATGGACAGAGTGGCATATGTTGGAGAGGCTTATCGCCAACTTGAGGATGCTACTCAATATACGCATCTTGACAATGACCCCACTAGGTTGTATTTAAGGGAATTGAAATCTCTTTTGGATGATGGTTTGGAGGATGGGCACTATGACAGGGCTACCTATGACTATCTTTTAGTCGGCAGCCCTTTGGTGCCCATCTTCCACCATCTTCCTAAAGTCCACAAATCCCTCGAGAATGTTCAGGGGCGGCCCATAGTGAGTGGTATAGGGTCGCTCTCTGAGAATCTCTCTGAGTGGGTGGACGCTATATTGCATCCTTTTGTAACATCTCTTCACAGTTATGTAAGGGATACTAAGGACATTATAGGTGTCCTGGAAAGTACCCAATGGGACATTGATAGTTATTCTTGGTTAACAGTGGATGTCGTGGCTCTATATTCCTCTATAACTCATGAGGAAGGATTGAGTGCTATTGCATTTTTTCTCAAGGAATATTCTGATTACAAGAGTACATTTATCGATTTTGTACTTAGAGCCACGAGATTCCTGTTGACCCATAACTATTTCCGGTTTGAGGGCAGGTTTTATCTCCAGAGGTGTGGGACCGCTATGGGGGCAAAATTTGCCCCCTCCTTTGCCAACCTTTTTATGGGTTGGTGGGAGCGGTCCCACATCTATGGAGATGAAAATGCCTTCAAGGCCAATGTGGCGCTATACCGGCGCTACATTGATGACCTGCTTTTTATCTGGCAGGGCTCTTTGAGTGAGGTTGAAGGGTTTGTACAGCAACTCAATATCAATAATGTGGGTCTCAGATTCACGTTTGAAAGTCAGGTGAGGTCTGTGAATTATCATGACATCACACTGACTGGAAATGATGATGGACATATATCCGTTGATCTGTATAGAAAACCCATAACCAAAAACACTCTCCTACATGCGAGAAGCTGTCATCCGAGGCATGTTCCCTTTGCAGTTGCCAAGGGGCAGCTGATTAGGGTTAAGAGAAACTGCTCTGATGAGACTGCTTATGTCGAACAATGCAGGTTAATGAGGGACCGATTACATCACAGAGGGTACCCTAAACATGTCATTAACAGAGCTCAATCCCAAGTGGATATGATTGATAGGAAGCAACTTTTAGGAGAATCCAGGAAAATTAAGCCATTGTCTACACAAATGCCATCTAAGATTACGTTTGTCACGGACTACAGTGACGAATATAACAACGTCTGCAAGATAGTCAGCAAGCATTTTTGTATGTTGGCTGCCGATGACAAATTACAGAGTAGTGTTGAGGGAGGATTGCGCTGCTCTTATAGACGCAGCAAGACAATAGGCAACTGTGTTGCCCCCTCTGAAATTCCGCTAATGGTCAGAGAACGTTCGAGTGCATGGCTCACACATAGGGGGATGTACAGGTGTGGCAGGTCTAGGTGTAGACCGTGTGAATTTTGTATCTTTTCCGACACTTTCCGGTCACAAGTTACAGGAGAAGAATTTAAGATTCTGTCCTGCCTCAACTGTACATCCTCCTACGTTATCTATCTCATCACATGTGTTGAATGTCACTTACAATATGTAGGTCTGACGACAACTGAGGTCAATACCAGAATACGTAACCACCTATCCACCATCAAATTGGGTGAGGCTACTATTCCCCTTGTAAAACATTTTAGGTATGTACACCATAAAAGAAATGATACCTTTAGATGGCAGGCCATCGAATGGATTAAGTCCCCCCTCAGGGGGGGTGACCGGGATGAAATTCTTGACAAACGTGAAATGTTTTGGGTCTTTAAGTTACAAACTGGGGTACCCAAGGGACTCAACTCAGAGTACGATTTAATCAACTATTGGAAATAATCCATATAAGCTGTTATTTTACTTGGCTTGGTTGTATTTATCTTCTACTCTGAGTTGGACACTGTTACGGTACCAACAGGATACCAAGGGTTAATACCAGATGAACAATGTCCTGAATAGGGAATCAGCAATTCACAACCCAGCCAGTTTTCAGGTTAAAACAGAATGCCATTTATTAAAAGGCTATGCCTAGTATTTATGCAGGTCTGACCCCCCAGATGGGGGGTTGAAAGAATGTTGTACATTAGATGGAGGGAACACGCCCTCTGACATGATACAATAGAATACCTTGCTCAAGCTGATAACAACTTAAACACAAGACACACACTTGGCTTTTCTTATCACTGAGGCGTCTGCTCTCTAGATGTGATTAAACAATGGAATGTTTATTACTTAAACGTAATTATAGCACACAATAGCTGAGGCCAGCAAACCTGTCTTTTAGAAAACAGCTTCTCAAAGCTACACAAGATCAATTCTTTTAGTTCTGACCACAGGGTCTGTCACATAGCTCCCCCCTTGTGGAACACTCCGGCAGACCCGGCTTGACCCTTTGGCGGGTCAACCTGGGGATGACCGGACTAGGAGGTGGTAGGCATGTCAGTTTGCCAGGACAATCCATCTGTATTCCCGTTATGAGAGAGAATTCCTGTCCATACAAACAAGGGTTAAACTTCCTCAGTGCCCAGACTAGGGCTAAACAGTCCTTCAAAATCCCATCAGCTTCTTTACGAGTTTTCTGTACCTGCTCTTTATAGGTATCCACAATCCCTTCATACTGACATAGGGTGCCCTTGAGTTGCTGCACCTCACTATGAGCCAGCGTCAGCTTCTCCTCCAGTGTCACTAAGTTTGTCTTTAATGTTTCATGTTCCACTCTCAAGCTGGGGTTTTCTGCAGTCTGTCGGTGCAGCTTGTCTAGCAGAGATTCCTGTTCTAAACGTGCTTTTTCCTCTGCACTCCTCTTCTCTCCCGCTAGCACTGTTACATGATTATTTAACGTGACCATTTCATCCTCTACGTGACTCTTCTCCTTCATCAGCGCATTGTAACGGGACTTCCACGTATCAATAGCGGATAGAGATTTACTGAGCTCAGCGTCCTGGGGCTTAGCAGCAGGTGGGTCAGTCTCTGCTGCACGGATCTGGGCACGGGTAGTCACAGGGTTAACATCAGCGGGACCCATGGGAGCATAGGCAGAAACAAGGGGGGCCAAGTTATTTCCAAGGAGAACATCAGCAGGTAAGTCCTTCTTGACCCCCACATTCACAGGTCTAGTGCCCACTCCCCAATCCAAATGTACCCTGGCAACAGGTAGGCGGAACACAGTGCCCCCTGCTACCCTCACAGCCACAGTGTCTCCAGTGTGCTGTTTCTCAGACACCAAGTTCTTTCGAAGCAAGGTCATGGTAGCACCAGTATCCCGTAGACCACTGACCTCCTTCCCATTCACTTTAACCAGTTGCCGGTTATTCCAGTGGGCAGCTTGAACAAGGTCTGCCTCATGTAGGATGCCCCAGCATTCTTGCGCCTCTACGTAGCGGGCCACAGGCTGAGGGTTACGTGTGATTCCGCCGGCAATTCTTCTCCAGGACTGTGCTTGGTTCGCTGCATTTAGGGGACACTCTGGTCTTTTGTGCCCTAGTTGCTTACATCCAAAGCACCGAATTGGTTGTGAGTAGCCCCGCAAATTGAACCGGGCTCTCTGAGGGTAGTTCGTGGCCAGAGGCCGTGTGGTATAGCGGTGCGCTGGGGGTTGGTAACTGGCAGCTGCTGGGGTGACTGGGGGTCTGTACTCCACTCTGGCAGGGGGCTTAGTGGTAGCAGTGTCCAGTTTGCGGGCATCCGTATACTCATCTGCCAAGCAAGCTGCTTCATGCAGGGTGGAGGGTTTACGGTCCCGAACCCACTCTCGAACTCCTGCGGGTAACTTGTCGAAGCAATGTTCCAACAGGAATAGCTGCAGCACCTCTTCCCCAGATACGGCTTGGCACCCCGCTATCCAGTGAGCTGCTGTGCGGTGCACCTTACATGCCCACTCAAGGTAGGAATCTCCAGCTAATTTAACAGTGTCTCTGAACCGCCTCCGGTATGCCTCCGGTGTAACCGCATACCTGGAGAGCAGAGCCTTTTTTACAGTATTATAATCCCCGACTTCCTCATCTGGAATGGCCCGAAAAGCCTCACTGGCCCGGCCGGATAATTTTCCGGATAATATCGTGACCCAGTCCTCTGTGGGTACCTTGTGTAGTGCACATTGTCTCTCAAAATCCGCAAGGTACCCATCAATCTCTCCTTCTGTTTCCAGGAAGTTTTTAAAAGCTGCAAAATTTACTTTTCCCTTTTCCACTGGGGTTGCTGCAGCGCCGCTTTGGCAAAGTAGGTTGGCCTCCACAGCTGCTATGACCCGGTCGATAATTTCCGCAGATGGGTTGGTGCCAGTCTTATTTTAACCGCCCGATCAAAGCTTGCTTCTTCGGGGGTTCTGTCTGATATGCTGGGCCCATTGGTTCCTTCGGTCCCTGGTACTCCTTCCATCTTAGTCAGTATTGTAATAATCCCCCTCTTCCTGAGGTTACTGGCTTGTGTAGTTGCTCTTCTGGGCGATAAGGTTCATTCCGTCGCTTGCCACCAATTGTTACGGTACCAACAGGATACCAAGGGTTAATACCAGATGAACAATGTCCTGAATAGGGAACCAGCAATTCACAACCCAGCCAGTTTTCAGGTTAAAACAGAATGCCATTTATTAAAAGGCTATGCCTAGTATTTATGCAGGTCTGAACCCCCAGATGGGGGGTTGAAAGAATGTTGTACATTAGATGGAGGGAACACGCCCTCTGACATGATACAATAGAATACCTTGCTCAAGCTGATAACAACTTAAACACAAGACACACACTTGGCTTTTCTTATCACTGAGGCGTCTGCTCTCTAGATGTGATTAAACAATGGAATGTTTATTACTTAAACGTAATTATAGCACACAATAGCTGAGGCCAGCAAACCTGTCTTTTAGAAAACAGCTTCTCAAAGCTACACAAGGTCAATTCTTTTAGTTCTGACCACAGGGTCTGTCACAGACACTAAAGGCCAGGACACTAATAAGAATATCCCCTCTATTCGATAAATGCTCAGTACCAGGTATAATAATAAGTCTGTAGCTTGTAGTTTTGCCAGTTCATCTGCTATTTGTGCACACTGTTAATAGCCATTAGGTTACATGGATTTTAAGCTTAATGAGGCTGATTTCCTTTATGGAAAATAATGCGTTTTGATGTTAAAATGTATCATAATGTATTTATTACATATAATCCATGCACTATGTATATATGTGTATACATGTATATTATTGTATATACATATATACCAGAGATTTTGATTGAAGGGGGGATATATTATGACTAATTGTGGGCTTAGTACTCCATCTGTTGTTTATCTTTATCTCCATCATTCTAGGTCTTAGCTTATATGACCTTACTTCCCCTTTCCAAATTTGTCAATTTGTAAAAGCAGACTCAAATTTGAGTTTAAAATCTTTTTAAGATTCTTTTTCAGATTCTTATATTCATATTAGAATTGCATAATTGTGCCTTTCTTTCAGGTATATCTTTTCAAATTGACTAGTATATAGTGATACCTTTATTTTGACAGCGTGCACTAGTTTAATTTGTAGTTTGTACTTTAAATTTTATATTTATATTTTTACTACATGTTAATATAACATCTGAATCTACATCAATATATTAGCGATTTAACTATACAGATACACTCTAATCGTGGTTGATATATGTATGTTACTGTCGTTTTAAATAGACACCATTTTATACCGGTTTGATATATATAGATATTAACATCCTGGTGGACTTCTGTATCCTTATGTATTTCTTTTATGTTAACTCTGTTATATTTAATATCAATAACTGTATCTGTCCTTCATGTTTAAATATGACACATTGATATTGGAAATAATTACTATGAAGGGTTAATCCTAGAACTGTCTGTAAGGCTTCATAGGCATTGGTTGTATTTGTCAGCCAATTATCCTCTAGGTTTGCTTTTAAATAGGCACCACAGGTATACTGAATTAGCTATGATTACGGCTGTTTAGCCGAAACATGTTGATGAAGGAGAGTTGATCTCTGAAAACGTTCAATAAATTGTGTTTATTTTGTGACAGCCCCGAGAGTGCATTCTTTGGAGGATATATATATATATAATTTATATATTGTCCTGCCCTCATTACTCGGGGACTCCAATATGTGGTTATTTCTTCCCTGGAGTAATGACTCATGGACTATTACTGCCTTTATGAAAGAATATATAATTTATGCTTACCTAATAAATTAATTTCTTTCATAGTGGTGAGAATCCATGAGGCCCGTCCATTTTTTTTTATAATTTTTTATTGTATGGTTTTCTTGCTGCAGTTCAAGTGTGCACCTCATTTCTTTCATGTAATTGGCAGGAGTCCATGAGCTAGTGACGTATGGGATATACATTCCTACCAGGAGGGGCAAAGTTTCCCAAACCTCAAAATGCCTATAAATACACCCCTCACCACACCCACAATTCAGTTTTACAAACTTTGCCTCACATGGAGGTGGTGAAGTAAGTTTGTGCTAGATTTTCTACGTTGATATGCGCTTCGCAGCAGGCTGAAGCCCGGTTTTCCTCTCAGAGTGCAGTGAATGTCAGAGGGATGTGGAGAGAGTATTGCCTATTTGAATACCATGGTCTTCCTCTAGGGGATCTATTTCATAGGTTCTCTGTTATCGGTCGTAGAGATTTCTTCTCCTACCTCCCTTTTCAGATCGACGATATACTCTTATATACCATTACCTCTACTGATTCTCGTTTCAGTAATGGTTTGGCTATCTACTATATGTAGATGAGTGTCTTAGGGTAAGTAAGTCTTATTTCTATTCATGACACTCTAAGCTATGGTTGGGCACTTTATATGTAAAGTTCTAAATATATGTGTTAAACTTATATTTGCCATGATTCTGGATAATCAGTATTCCTTCTTTCAGACTGTCAGTTTAATTTTTTTGGGAAAATGCATATGATTTTATATTTTTCTTACCTTAAAAATTTTCAATTGACTTTTTTTCTAAATTGCGGGCTGTTAGGCTCGCGGGTGCAGAAAATGCTTCAATTTATTGCGTCATTTTTGGCGCAAGACTTTTTTGGCGCAAAAAAATCGTCATTTCCGGCGTCATAGTTGACGCCAGAAGTTTTCACGTGGTTGCATCATTTTTGACGTATGTGTGTTGCGGACGTTTTTGGTGCCAAAAAATATGGGCGTCATTCTTGGCGCCAAAAAATGTGGGCGTTATACTTGGCACTAAAAATGTGGGCGTTATACTTGGCGCCAGTTTTTTTCACATTATTTCAGTCTCACTTTTTAGTTGCTTCTGGTTTCTAGAGGCTTGTTTTGTTTTGCATTTTTTCCCATTCCGGAAACTGTCATTTAAGGAATTTGATAATTTTGCTATGTTGTTTTTTCTATTACATATTGCAAGATGTCACTACCTGACCCTGGATCAGAATCTACTTCTGGAAAGACGCTGCATGATGTCGGTTCTACCAAAGCTAAGTGCATTTGTTGTAAACTTTTGGTAACTGTTCCACCGACTGTAGTTTGTATTAGTTTTCATGATAAACTATCAAACGCAGATAATATTTCCATTAGTAATAATCCATCACCTGTTGTTGTTCCTTCAACATCTAATGTTCAGGATGTCCCTGTTAATGTAAGAGAAATTGTTTCTAATTCTATTTGGAAGGCTCTGTCTGTTATTCCTCCTCCTAGTAAACGTAAGAGGTCTTTTAAAACTTCTCATATTTCAGATGAATTTTTTTTTTTTAAGTCTTTATTTACAACCAGCATTATATACAGTTCAATATAAGAAAAGAAAACAAGAACATATCTTATGCCGCGCAGGGCAGATTATTTTACAAAACAAATATAGGCCAAAAAGGCAGTTATTGTCAATGCTCTTGATATTCTGCAGAGTTTGTAGCAATGTACGTTATCAGTAAAACATAACGAAGAAATACAGAGAGCAAAAATTAATTATATTTTCTGCTGGGTTTTTTCCTTCTTTTTTCTCACCCACCATGAAAACCAATCGTTCTAGTATAAAATCAACTTAAAAAAAAAAAGGATAACCGGCCATCCAACCAACCAAAAGGAAACAAGACAGAACAAAACAAAAAACAAAAAACAAAAAAAAACAAAAACCCTGACATATCTCTCTCCCCTCTCCCCATCTACCATATACCTAGAAGAACTATCTCTGAGTTTTTAAATGGGAAGATCAAATAGTCAATTTCACTTTCATGAAATGTTTTTATAAAAGCTGCCCATTTATTGAAGAAATTCCTTATATCTGGTTCTTTATTGATGTTTGTGTCCTTCTGTTCTAGTACACATTGCTTTTTTTTCAGATGAATTTTTAAATGACCGCCATCATTCTGACTTATCTATTTCTTTTTATATATATATCTTTATTTCCCCAACAACTCAAACAAACAGCCAAGAGGATAAATAGCAAACACAAAAAAAAAGGCATATACAATAGCATATACATCTCATATATAACATATGCCTCCTAACCATACATCTTCAAACAACTAATTCTGCTTTTCTCCTCCATTTCTTAGTACATAAAATAAAACATACATTGTCAGGTTTTATTCATATTTTCCTATTCCTACATTTCACCTTAGATCAGTATTACTGATCATACCTCATCCCGTCCACCTCCCTGGTCCCAACAGAAAAAAAGAAAGAAAAGAAAAGAAAAAAAAAGAAAAAAAAAATTCCCTCACTGACGTCCTCTATCTTATATTGAAAATATTTGCAGGAATTTCACCTCTCAATATCATTTCGCTGACATACAATGAATAACGAAAGGGCCATATAAATTTTTTCTGAAGATCCTCTGGATAAATTTTAATTAAATCAACCCACTTCTGGAAGAAGCAGGTAATATCCATTTCTTTCTCTGAGTCTATTGCACAATGTTCAATAATCATATAGTTATATACATTATTACAAAATTCTGCGATAGTTGGAGTCTTCCTATCAATCCATTTCTTCAGAATCAGATTCCTTCCTATCATTATCATATAATTAATACATTCTTTGTTTCTATATCTATTATTCTTTGGCAGTAAAAATATCACTAGCTCTAATCGTATTTGTATATTTTCAATTAATATTTTCTGTAACCAGTAGTTTACCTTCATCCAGAATTGTTTAATTTTGGGGCAGTGCCAGAAATAATGCAACATCTCGGCCGAAGGGCATTGACATTTACTACATTTATCTGATCTTGTTACATTCCATCTATGTAATAGTGATGGTGTAAGATAAACTTGATGCAGAATATTCAAATGTGCTTCTCTAAAAATAGTAGCTTTGGCTGCATCTTGTGCACTGTCTATACTATTCTGAATCATCTCTGTATTTACTTCAGATATTCCTTTAAGATGCCATTTTAAAACTAACTGATTCAGAGCAGACCTTCCTTCTTCCTTCATAATAATATGATACCATTTCTTTATTGAAGAAATTCCTGCTTTGCATATACCTAAGCCGGCATCTATTTTGTCCCAGCTCTCCTCTGTCTTGCTAACTCTAAAAGATTTATCAACCCAATGCCTTAGCTGCAAATAGGCAAAAAAATCTTTATTCATTAGTCCAAATTCTCTTTTTAAATTTTCAAAAGATTTCATCCTTCTCACCCCTTCTTCTTGCTCTAATGCTTGATATATATAGTTCAACCCTGCTCTTCTCCATCTGTGAAATACTTCAGCTTTCAATCCTTCTGGGAATAATGGGTTCCCTGTTATTGTGCAATATTTGGAAAACTCATGAGATATCCCCACTTTTTTACAAAAAATTTGCCAAGCCCTTATTACTGTGGAAATCGTTCTGATTTTTTTACATTCCTTGGGTAGTAATCTATTATCCACATGTAATAATCCTTTTATCACATAAGGTTTTACCAGTGTCTCTTCAAACTGCCTATCTGTAAAATATTCTGCCTCTATCAGCCATTCTGCCGCTATTTTGACTAGGCACGATATATTATAATCCTGTAAAGAGGGGAGTGCAAAACCTCCAAAACTCTTTAATTGAGTTAGTTTCCTTAATGAGAATCTTATTCTCTTTTTCCCCCAGAAAAAAGATGTCAACCAACTATTGAATAATTGAGCATCCTTTCTTTTAATTATAAGAGGCAAATTTTGATGTTTATATAAAATTTTTGGAAACAATATCATTTTAACTATATTAATTCTCACTGTGAGGGACAGTGGTAAATTTCTCCAAATTTATAATAAACCCCTTATTTTTGCAAAAAGATTCTTATAATTTTCTTTATACCATTCATTTGGGTTCTTATTTAGCCATATGCCCAGATATAAAATTGTATTTACAACCGTGAAGATAATTTCTTTTGGTGAGTCCTTAGTTTTCCTTAACCACATCAGATCAGACTTCGACATGTTGACTTTATAACCCGTAAATGAGCTATATCTATCCAGATAATCAATTAGCAATGGTATATTCCTCTGTGTATTTCTAATAAATAAAAGAACGTCGTCCGCATAAAGCAATATTTTTGTTTCAACCTTATTACATACAGCTGCTTGTAAAATCTGATTTAATTTAAAAGCCAGCGGTTCAATTGAAAGATTAAACAAGAGGGGGGATAGAGGGCAGCCCTGCCTTGTTCCTCTTCCTAGTGCAATCTTAGATGACGTCTGTCCATTGACCAATATCAAAGAGATCGGGCTATTGTAAATAGCTTTAATATATTTTACAAAATTACCTATAAGACCATAGCTGGCTAGGGCTGTATATAGATGATCCCATTCAACTGCATCAAAAGCTCTTTCAGCATCAATGGTTATTAAAGCTGCATCATCTATATCCTCCCTCTCCTCTTGTCCTTTTAAATTCCAAAAATATTCCAAAATCAAACAGGTCTTTCTAATATTTAAGGTAGATGTTCTTCCGTTTATAAAACCTGTTTGATTTGGGCTAATCAAAGAGTTCATCACCATTTTAAGTCTATCTGCTATTATAGAAGCAAGCAACTTATAATCTAAGTTCAAAAGCGAGATAGGTCTATACAAATCAGTTAACTCTGGATATTTTTCTTTTTTTAAGACTAGTACTGTTATTGCTTTTGTAAAATTTTTGGAGACTGGGTTATTTTTGATATAGTAGGCATTAAATAGCTTGGTTAAGATAGGGACCAAATCTTCACATAACATTTTATAAAATTCTGCTGGCAACTGATCTGGGCCTGGCGCCTTATTATCTACTTATTTTTTAATTGCCGTTTCTACTTCATCCTCAGTAATGGCTTTATTCAAAACTTCCAATTCTTCATTATTTACTTTAGGTAAAACGATATTTTCCCAAAACTCTTTTTTATTCTGCTCGTTAATTGGCCTACCATAATAAAAATCTTGAAACTTATTATAAAAAAATTGAGAAATGTGCTCAGGATTTATCACTCTGGTTTGATCCTGTCTTATAGCTTCCACCTGGGTAGATTTTTTAAGGGACCTAGTGAGTTTTGCAAGATATTTGCCCGTCTTATTTCCATATGTCATGAAGTTTGCTTTATTTTTTAAATCTTCTCTATATGCCTTTTGTAGAAAAAATACATCCCTCTCACGTTTCACATTAATATATTTTTGCCAATTACTTTTAGATGTATCTTTGAGATTTCTATTGTACAGGTTAATTAATTGATTAGCTAGCTGAATCTCCCTAGACTTACATTTTTTTTTTGAACCGGGACATATAACTAATTACCTCTCCCCTGAGAACAGCTTTCGCTGTTTCCCACAGCACTTCAATCTTGTCTGCATAATCTACATTATTTTCTAGAAAATCATTCCATTTCGTTTTAAGCCATATTCTAAATGCACTATTCCCCTTCATATATTTAGGAAAAAATAAATTATTATTTCTGTAGCCTTTATTCCCTGCTTCTGTAGATATTTTTAGTGTTATTGGGGCATGATCTTATAGTATAACTTCTTTAATATCTGCCATTATTTCTTTTTTCATCAATGATTACGAGATCAGAAATATATCTATTCTTGATAAAGAAGAGAATCTTTTTGCTAAACACGTATATGCCTTTTCATCAGGGTTTTGGAATCTCCAAATATCACGTAATTTAACAGTTTTGCATAAATCCCTAAAGATTTTTCCTTCCTTTTTAAGCCTATTGTCGTACCTTCTATTTTGAGTGCTGAGTCTATCTATCGGAAATTGGGGGGTTAAATTAAAATCTCCTGCCACAACTAAATTATAATCCATATATTCTATTAAGCGTGCTTGAATTCTAGACCAGAAATCGACATCGATTTCATTCGGGCCGTAGATGTTGCATATCACGAGCACTACCCCCTTTATTTCTAACTTCAATATCAGGAATCTTGAATTTTCATCTATGACTGTCTCCAAGACCTTATAATCCAGATTTTTACTGATTAGTATAACTACTCCTTTCTGTCTCTTGGAGCACGGTGTCGCATATACCTCACCAACCCAATTACTTTTTAATTTACAAATTTCCTTATCTTTTAGCCGAATCTCTTGCAAAAGAGCTACATCAGTATTTAGTTTTTTAAAGTGTTTAATAATTGCTTTTCTTTTTATTGGTGAGGTAATACCCGCCACATTCCAAGATGTTAAAGACACTGTATTACTCATTTTCTTTCTACTTTCTTATGACCATAACCTATAAGTGAGATAAGGTCGGCCGGGCACAAACAAACAAACCAAAAAAAAAAAAAAAAAAAAAAAAAGATCGTTAGGACCAGGTCTGGTGGGGACTACAAAAATACAACATTTCCTGTTTATATTAATAACTTTCTCTAACATGTCACTGGCCTTCATCCATAAAAGATATAAAGCAATGTATCTCGCCTGATCTAACATCTTAAATATTCTCCATGTTACTTATTCTTGTGATATCCTGTCTAAGAAAATTTTTGCTTCTTGTACATTCGACATTATTTTAATGCCTTCCTTATATTCAACTTTTAATATTGCAGGGTACACAACATATGCCTTTAGTCCTTTCTGAATCAGTTGACCGCAAATCTGAGACATGCTCTTTCTTTTAGTGGCTGTTTCTATTGAAAAGTCCTGGAATATCAGGATTTTTGAATCATCAAATATCAAGGGTTCTTTCAATCTTTTGAAGGCCTTCATAATTGCTACCTTGTCTTGGTAATTTAAAAGCTTTGCTATAACAGGTCTGGGATAAGTTCTATTTGAGGGTCTAGTCTGAAGTTCAGGACTTATATATCCAATCCTATGAACTCTTTCCACTATTATCTCTCTCGTTAATGACATTTGCAGGCATTTTGGAATTTCTCTTGATACTAATTTCTCTAAATCCTCATTTAAGACTTTCTCTGGAACCCCAAGTATTCGGATGTTACTCCGTCTCATCCTATCCTCCATTGAATCTAGCCTTTCCTGAAGCTTACTAGTTTGTGAGACTAGCCTTGTAATAGTTAATTCTTTTTCCCCCAACTGATCCTCCAAATTGGAGATTCTGCTTTCAGCCTCTTCCATTCTAGCATTAAACTGTTTTAAATCAGTAGATATCTCTAAGATATCTTTCCTTATATTTTCAAACTGAGGTAGCATTAGATTCGATAATTGGGAGATAATTAAATGAGATTCAAGACTTGGAGTCGCCTGCTCCCCTGCTTCTATAATACTACTTTCTGCGATATTTTTATTTTTGTTTCTCTCCCTATTTTTAGCCGCCATCATAGGAGATTTGTCCTTCAAATTATAAACATATTTCTCCATATATTAGAGAGTAACACTGTGAATAGTGCAAAGGGTGTGTGTATATGTGAAAAATCTATCAATCAGTGAACCGTGTATAAAAAAAGAAAAAGAAAAAAAAAGAAAAATAGTGATTTATATGTGTTTGTGTAATTTTGTGTTTTTTTTTTTTTTTAAATTATAGGGGAGTGATTTCCAGAGGTGATAGGGAGAAAAGAGAAAGAGGGAAAAAAAGAATGACAATCCCTATTACTTCAATCCTGGTATATAGGACCACTTTAAAGGGAAAGAAGAAAAAGGCAAAAAAAAACCAGAGAGCAAGTAAATAACAGGAGAATTTCAAAGTCCAGATCAAGTTAAACTCATTCGACTAATACATTAATCGTTAAACAGGAGAAATCTACTCTTCCTTTGAACTTAAAATTGTTGATACAGTATGTCCCAGTACAGAATTACTAGGGCTTAAACAAACCCAGCAGTTTGATTTCTTAAGTCTTCTTAAATCTTCTATTTAATAAGTATTTAGGGCCTTTCAATAACAACTTCAACCGTTTACAAAGTCATGTTTACTCAGTTCCTGTTTAAATAGGAGTTACAGACAGCATCCCTCCTCAGATACCTCCTATTCTCTCCTATACTTCTTTACTGGGATAATCATAAAATTGCTGATGATATTATTCCACAAGTTCCCCAGCCTTATGGGTCATATAATGAATCCACATATATTTTCATGCAACCCTCCACAGCCGGAGACTCACATCTGGAGACTCAAACTTCTCATCTCAATTTTTCAGGTTACCACAAGACCAGATTTTTTTTTTTTTTTTTTTTTTTCCTTTGCTTATCAATAAAGCTTTACTTAGATATAAATGCAGGCTTCTTCACTGGGAAAGTTATTAATCGGCCATAGATCTTAGCTATAAATCCACATTCACACCTAACCCAGGCTTCACAGCCATTTAACATGTTTTCTGCGGGGGACCCCCTATCGAACAATATCTCTTTATTACAGATTTCTTCACTGGGGTATTATAACCATTACTGGCAGTTTAATTGCTCAATTTCCCCAGACTTACAGATCATATAATAAATCCACCGATATTCTCATGCATCTCTCCACAGCCGGAGACTCACATTCATTTCTCACTTCAGATTTTTCAGAACATAACCATGACAGAATTTTTACTTGTCATAAAATCTTTAACTTAGATATAGAGACAGGCTTCTTCACTGGGATAGTGTATTAACATCCAGTAAGAAAAAGTCATAGCTGTAAATCCTTATTCACACTTACCCCAGGCTTCCAAGCCACTTAACCTGCTTCCCCAGACTTCAAAGCCAATTAACATGCCTTCTATGGGGGACCCCCTATCAAGCAATATCTCTTTATTACAGATTTCTTCACTGGGGTATTATAACAATTGCTGTTATCTATTTCTGATGAGGATCTATCTGGTTCATAAGATTCTGCCTCAGATATTGATACTGATAAATCTTCATATTTGTTTAAGATGGAGTTTTTTCGTTCTTTACTTAAAGAAGTGTTGATTGCATTAGATATGGAGGAGTCTAGTCCTCTTGATATTAAAACTAATAAGGGTTTAAATTCAGTTTTTTAACCTCATGTAGTTATTCCAGAAGTTTTTCCAGTTCCTGATGCTATTTCAGAAGTAAATTTCTAGGGAATGGAATAGTCTGGGTACTTCATTTACTCCTTCTCCAAGGTTTAAGAAATTGTACCCTTTGCCATCTGATAGATTAGAGTTTTGGGAAAAAATCCCCAAAGTTGATGGGGCTATCTCTACTCTTGCTAAACGTACTACTATTCCTACGGCATATAGTACTTCTTTTAAAGATCCTTTAGATAGGAAGCTTGAATCCTTTCTAAGGAAGGCTTATTTATGTTCAGGTAATCTTCTTAGACCTGCTATTTCTTTGGCTGATGTTGCTGCAGCTTCCACCTTCTGGTTGGAGGCTTTAGCGCAACAAGTGTCAGACCATAATGCTTATAGCATTGTTAAACTTCTTCAACATGCTAATAACTTTGTTTGTGATGCCATTTTTGATATCATTAGAATTGATGTCAGGTATATGTCTTTAGCTATTTTAGCTAGAAGAGCTTTATGGCTTAAGTCTTGGAATGCAGGTATGACTTCTAAGTCAACGTTGCTTTCTCTTTCTTTCCAAGGTAATAAATTATTTGGATCTCAGTTGGATTCAATAATTTCAACCATTACTGGGGGGAAGGGAGCCTTTTTGCCTCAGGACAAAAAATCTAAAGGTAAATATAGGGCTGCTAATCGTTTTCGTTCCTTTCGTCAGAATAAGGAACAAAAGCCTGACCCTTCCCCTAAAGGAACAGTTTTCATTTGGAAACCTTCTCCAGTCTGGAATAAATCCAAGCCTTTTAGAAAGTCAAAACCAGCTCCCAAATCCGCATGAAGGTGTGGCCCTCATTCCAGCACAGCTGGTAGGGGGCAGGTTACAATTTTTCAAAGATGTTTGGATCAATTTGATTCAAAGTCTTTGGATTCAGAACATTGTTTCACAAGGGTACAGAATAGGTTTCAAG
Source organism: Bombina bombina (assembly GCF_027579735.1). Classification (NCBI taxonomy): domain Eukaryota; kingdom Metazoa; phylum Chordata; class Amphibia; order Anura; family Bombinatoridae; genus Bombina; species Bombina bombina. The sequence continues at coordinate 490,759,606 of NC_069500.1, read as the reverse complement.
GTAAGACTGTCTGTGAGAAGATATTTTTCTCTCACGCATTCCAGTAAACCCAGTAAAGGCTCAGGCATTTCTGAAATGTGTTTCAGACCTAGAGTCGGCTGGGGTAATTGTGCCAGTTCCAGTTCTGGAACGGGGTCTGGGGTTCTACTCAAATCTGTTCATTGTACCAAAGAAGGAGAATTCCTTCAGACCAGTTCTGGATCTAAAAATATTGAATCGTTATGTAAGGATACCAACATTCAAAATGGTGACTATAAGGACTATTCTGCCTTTTGTTCAGCAAGGGCATTATATGTCTACAATAGACTTATAGGATGCATATCTTCATATTCCAATCCATCCGGATCACTATCAGTTTCTGAGATTCTCTTTTCTAGACAAGCATTACCAGTTTGTTGCTCTTACGTTTGGCCTAGCAACAGCTCCAAGGATCTTTTCAAAGGTTCTCTGTGCCCTTCTCTCTGTAATCAGAGAACAGGGTATTGCGGTATTTCCTTATTTGGACGATATCTTGGTACTTGCTCAGTCTTTACATTCTGCAGAATCTCATACGAATCAACTTGTGTTGTTTCTTCAAAGACATGGTTGGAGGATCAATTTACCAAAGAATTCCTTGATTCCTCAGACAAGGGTAACCTTTTTGGGTTTCAAAAAATAGATTCAGTGACCATGACTTTGTCTCTAACAGAAAAGAGACGTCTGAAATTGGTTTCAGCTTGTCGAAACCTTCAGTCTCAATCATTCCCTTCGGTAGCTTTGTGCATGGAAATTCTGGGTCTCATGACTGCTGCATCGGACGCAATCCCTTTTGCTCGTTTTCACATGAGACCTCTCCAGCTTTGTATGCTGAACCAATGGTGCAGGGATTATACACAGATATCACAATTAATATCCTTAAATCCCAATGTTCGATCTTCTCTGACTTGGTGGTTGGATCACCATCGTTTAATTCAAGGGGCCTCTTTTGTTCGTCCAACCTGGACTGTGATCTCAACAGATGCGAGTCTTTCAGGTTGGGGAGCTGTATGGGGATCTCTGACAGTGCAGGGGGTTTGGGAATCTCAGGAGGCGAGATTACCAATCAACATTTTGGAACTCCGTGCGATTTTCAGAGCTCTTCAGTTCTGGCCTCTCGTTTATTTGTTTTCAGACAGACAATGTCACAACCGTGGCATATGTCAATCATCAAGGTGGGACTCCCAGTCCTCAGGCTATGAAAGAAGTATCTCGGATACTTGTATGGGCAGAATCCAGCTCCTGTCTAATTTCTGCGGTTCACATCCCAGGTATAGACAATTGGGAAGCGGATTATCTCAGTCGCCAGACATTACATCCGGGCGAATGGTCTCTTCACCCAGAGGTATTTCTTCAGATTGTTCAAATCTGGGGACTTCCAGAAATAGATCTGATGGCCTCTCATCTAAACAAGAAACTTCCCAGGTATCTGTCCAGATCCAGGGATCCTCAGGCGGAAGCGGTGGACGCGTTGTCACTTCCTTGGAATTATCAACCTGCTTATATCTTTCCACCTCTAGTTCTTCTTCCAAAAGTGATTTCCAAAATCCTAATGGAGCGTTCGTTAGTACTGCTGGTGGCTCCAGCATGGCCACACAGGTTTTGGTATAAGGATCTCGTTCGGATGGCCAGTTGCCAACCTTGGACACTTCCGTTAAGGCCAGACCTTCTATCTCAAGGCCCATTTTTCCATCAGGATCTCAAATCATTAAATTTGAAGGTATGGAGATTGAACGCTTAATACTTAGTCATAGAGGTTTCTCTGATTCAGTGATTAATACTATGTTACAGGCTCGTAAATCTGTGTCTAGAAAGATCTATTACTGAGTTTGGAAGACTTACATTTCTTGGTGTTCTTCTCATAAATTCTCTTGGCATTCTTTTAGAACTCCTAGAATTTTACAGTTTCTTCAGGATGGTTTGGAAAAAGGTTTGTCTGCAAGTTCCTTGAAAGGACAAATCTCTGCTCTTTCTGTACTTTTTCACAGAAAAATTGCTAATCATCCTGATATTCATTGTTTTGTACAGGCTTTGGTTCATATTAAGCCTGTCATTAAGTCAATTTCTCCTCGGAGTCTTAATTTGGTTCTGAGGGCTTTACAGGCTCCTCCATTTGAACCTATGCATTCTCTGGATATTAAATTACTTCCTTGGAAAGTTTTATTCCTTTTGGCCATCTCTTCTGCTAGAAGAGTTTCTGAGTTATCTGCTCTTTCTTGTGAATCTCCTTTTCTGATTTTTCATCAGGATAAGGCAGTGTTGCGGACTTCATTTAATTTTTTTACCTAAAGTTGTGAATTCTAACAACATTAGTAGAGAAATTGTTGTCCCTTCTTTGTGTCCTAATCCTAAGAATTCTCTGGAGAGATCTTTACATTCTTTGGATGTAGTTAGAGCTTTGAAATATTATGTTGCAGCTGCTAAAGATTTCAGGAAGACATCTAGTCTATTTGTTATCTTTTCTGGTTCTAGGAAAGGTCAGAAGGCTTCTGCCATTTCTTTGGCATCTTGGTTAAAGTCTTTGATTCATCATGCTTATGTGGAGTCGGGTAAATCCCCGCCTCAAAGGATTACGGCTCATTCTACTAGGTCAGTTTCTACTTCCTGGGCTTTTAAGAATGAAGCTTCTGTTGATCAGATTTGCAAAGCAGCAACTTGGTCTTCTTTGCATACTTTTACTAAATTCTACCATTTTGATGTTTTTTCTTCTTCTGAAGCAGTTTTTGGTAGAAAAGTACTTCAGGCAGCTGTTTCAGTTTGATTCTTCTGCTTATAATTTCAATTTTTTGATTTGGGTTATGGATTATTTTTTCAGCGGAATTGGCTGTCTTTATTTAATCCCTCCCTCTCTAGTGACTCTTGCGTGGAAGTTCCACATCTTGGTTATCTGCTATCCCATACGTCACTAGCTCATGGACTCTTGCCAATTACATGAAAGATAACATAATTTATGTAAGAACTTTCCTGATAAATTCATTTCTTTCATATTGGCAAGAGTCCATGAGGCCCACCCTTTTTGTGGTGGTTATGATTTTTTTGTATAAAGCACAATTATTCCAATTCCTTGTTTGATGCTTTCGCTCCTTTCTTATCACCCCACTTCTTGGCTATTCGTTAAACTGAATTGTGGGTGTGGCGAGGGGTGTATTTATAGGCATTTTGAGGTTTGGGAAACTTTGCCCCTCCTGGTAGGAATGTATATCCCATACGTCACTAGCTCATGGACTCTTGCCAATATGAAAGAAATGAATTTATCAGGTAAGTTCTTACATAAATTATGTTTTTCCCTCCTTCTTTTTTCTTGCTCTTATCCTTCCCTACCTTTCTTGTTTTCTTTTTATTTCTTGGCTATACATCAGACTTATTTACCAGTGAGGTGGGAGGGTTTTAAATACTCTTGGAGTTGTGGGAATCTTTGCCTCCTCCTCCTAGTTGCCGGAAGTGGGATTCCCAGTAGTAAATACAAGAAATTACTTTCTCAGGTAAGCATAAATTATATTTTTTTATTTGGGAATCACAAATGAAATAAGTTAAATGTAATTAACTATCTTTGGCCCAATCTATGATCATCCTTGGCATCATGCCAGTTTTCTGGTAAAAAGCTGAGCGACGGTATCAGAGGAGAAGGACCCATAAGCCACAATTTCGCTGTCTGTTTACAGCACTCAACTGGAGTGTGAATCCTGGCTCATCGGTTGGCAAAGTACGGAGTGGTGTGGATCCACAGTAACCCCTGCACAAAGCAACAACAAGCCTTCTCTGGCGTCTATTTTATGGCTACAGCTAAAACAATTCTATTGTTGTGTGTAAAAAAACTTTTTCAGGTCTAAGAGTGGACTCTGTTTCTTATTTGTTCTTTAAATCTGTCAAATTAACTGAACAATTTTTGAAAATTACTTATTCGGCAGGTTAATGCTGGAATTTTTTTTAGGGGCAATACTATGGAATTGTGATGATGAGATTATAGAAGTGAGTTGACCCCCCCAACCCACAAATTAATCTCAAACTAAACTGCTGATAAATACAAATGACACTGCAACAGGCTATTCTCATAATTCATTGCACACTGAATAATTATTAATCTGTTAGATTGTTTAAGGAGCTTTGCACCAAGCTACACAGATTACATGCTTTTGTCTGTATATTGAATAACTGCAGCCTTTCTGCAGGATAATACTATACAGATTTCTAAAGAACTGACACTGTAACAGGATCGTTATATTGAATACATACTGACAGCGGTGGTTATATGCCCAATGCTCCACAGTGCTAATAAAAGCCTAGATAGTTTTTTTTCTGGATGATCTACTGAGGAGACCTGAGCCCACAGATAGCTTGTCCTGCATGCAGAAATATTCCACAAACTTTAATAAAACTACTTCCGTGCATGATTGCTTTCAGGAGACACTAACCTCTGTTACTTCAACTGTTCCACATTATTTAGCCTCCCCCACTGTAGGGAACAACATATGGAGACTATCAAGGATGGAGTATCATGCAATGGTATCAAAGGATTGTTATGACTTCTGCTTGTTGCAGCTATGGCGTAACAGCGATGTGAGAAACATACAGCTCGTTCTGTAAAATGTCACTCCAGGGAGATACACAAGCGGAAGCAAGGGAATCAAATGGCAGGACTTAAATATCTCTGTGGACCCTGTGCTAACTACCAGTTCATCTGAACTCTCTCAGAGCACTATTGATGTGTTAAACCGCCAACTGTTTACAATGGAACGACAGAAAGAAGAGCCTCAGAGATGGAACAGACTTGGACTAATGCAGGCTGGTTTGGGATGCCGCGGAGCTGCATCTGTTGACTGGTGGAAACAGTGTACGACTCGTTTAGCTACGGGTGTTGGTTGAACTATAACCCTTTAACTTATACCATAAGGGGTTTGCCGCTTCTTAGCCCCACATACTTTGGCAAAAGTTTATGTGCATTGCTGCAAAGCCGCAACGATGTTCAATTTCTTTAGTAAAATCTGCTCAGTAAATAGACCCTGCATGTAACATTGCTAAATGTGATTGCTTGTGCTTAGATATCTGCTATGCCTGGTAATAACACTAATGTACTTTTTTTCTTTTACACTATATTCCTAACTGGTAACAAAAGTAATACAGCTAGCGAGTGCGACAAGGTATTATCCTTACCCACAAAGCTGTGATTGTTGCAGGCAGAATCAGCTGATCTGTATACATTTCCACAGATTATGACCTTTTAAGTGTCTATATGTCATTTTGTGATACCCCCTTATTCACTCAGTGGTGGCGAACATGTTGGAGGTCTTATCCTGCCTCTCTCCTCTACTCCTTTATAGACTCGGCTAGTGAAATGCTGCTTTCCTTGTTTTGATGTTCAAATTTTAATGGCTGTTACTCAGTAGGGTATGGTTTGTTCTTACTTTTAAGTCCCCCCACCCTGTTAAAACCCTAATATGTTTATTCCATATGTAATCTGGTTATGCTCACTAATGCTTTCTCTTTTTATAAACCGCATAAATGGGATTACAATTTATCACCCAGGTAAACATCCATATAGTAGATTAGCCCCCTGATTTTCCCAGCACTAATTTACTAACCTTACTTTTTGAGTTACGCCTCATGACTCATTTTTATGAGAACCAAATCTAACTAATGCTCTCATACGCATTATAAACCACTTAAAGTGAAAACTCTATCAAATGCCATATGTCCAAGGATCATATCACGCATATTACCTATTTGTTCCTTAATAGGAGATAAGATTGGGGTGTATGTCAGTCTACTGAAACAGTAGCATTTCTCACATTTAAAGGGACACTGAACCCACATTTTTCTTTTGTGCTTCAGATAGAGCATGCAATTTTAAGCAACTTTCTAATTTACTCCTATTATCAGTTTTTCTTCGTTCTGTTGCTATCTTTATTTGAAAAAGAAGGTATCTACGCTATTCTTTGGTTCAGAACTATGGACAGCACTTGTTTATTGGCCGGTTAAATTAATGCACCAATCAGCAAGAACAACCCAGGTTGTTCACCAAAAATGGGCCGGCATCTAAACTTACATTCTTGCTTTTCAAATAAAGATTCCAAGAGAATGAAGAAAATGTGATAGTAGGAGTAAATTAGAAATTTGCTTAAAATTGCATGCTCTTTCTGAATCACGAAAGAAAAAATTTGGGTTCAGTGTCCCTTTAAGTCCTAATGCCCTAGAATTTAGTAACTGAGAATTATGATCATTCTAACTCAGCTTCACCTATATCTTCTGATCAGAGCATAACCCGTAATAATTTCTGTTTCTACAAAACTTCCAACACTATCTCCGAGACTCACTTTCTGACCTTGTTACTGTTGTTCTGATTGTTTTGTTTTAATTTGTTTGTGTGTTTGTTTAATGTTATAAAATTGAGACTCATCGGTTCTTAAGAAACCACTTAATTCAACATAGACTACAATCATATACATATGTAGAAGCTCTCTATATGGGAGTAAGCATGTTATCACTAGAATTACGCAGATGACATCTTGTACTAGAGTACTATTATACTTGTAACTTACATATCTTTTGATTATCTAACACTGACTATACTCTTGTGATCTGCGAATCACACTCCTGTATTATGGAACAGTAGGGGAGAACTGATTGTATGTTGTAATTAAACTCTGCCTCCTAATAAAAATAATTTAAAAAAAAATAGTTCTCCACTAGAATTTTGCAGGCAGCACATCACCTGTCAAAAGTGGAAGCTAAGCAACTTTCCAATCAACTACGATTTCAACCCTGCAAAAACAAAATGTGGTGGATTACTTAGAGAACAGGTTTCACAGGAATAATTTGAGGATATTGGACATGTAATGAGTAACTACATTTAAGAGAACAGATGCTTTTGCTATGAGCATATAGACAGACTGGTCTGCTTTCTTATGAAGACAAACGTTTTTTCATCTTCCAGGGAGACCCGATGGAAGTCACAAGGAGACAGAGAGAATTTGCACTTCACTGCAAGAGATTAATTGAACATGGATGCTTGATAGCTCTCCTGTATCCAACAAGGCTCTGACTACACATGCCATCTGGCTCAAAGTTTATTGACATTCCAGAAGAGAAGTGAAGACAAATTCCAAGTCCTGTGCCTAGACGAGGGGCAACATATAAGTGAATAAAAGCTAGAGACTGTCTAGTCAAGGTTGTCCTTTAACGGGCACAGATGAAGGTTTTGGGACTCTTGGTGGTAACCCAGGTGAATGAATGCCTTTTGAAGCAGTGATTTACTTATGTTAGTTAAGCAATTAGGGGGTTTATTACTTTGTTGACTCATTGAATAAGATTGTGTTTATGTTGACAGTTATACGATTTTTTGTTTAATGTTTGCTTCCTTTTTTCTTTAGATATGATATGTAGTATTGGTGGTTGCTCTTTCTCATGTGGCCTCCCAGAGAAAGTCCAGACAATGAAGAGGATGGTTCTCATCCTTGTGCCTATGCACTCTACCAGTCTGATGACAATGAACGATAGACTAAGCGAATGCAGTTGTAACTTAAGGTATCTACATGAGCATACATTGAGTGACACTTTCATTAACAAACTTAAGTCAATGCTCAGACTTCACATTCATTATATTCTCTTACAGGAACACTCTAAAGTGATAAGTGGTGGGAATGGATGTGCTAATAATTAATAAATTGCATGTAATATGGGGTATTGCATTACCTATTAAACAAAGGATGATACATATATATCTTAAATCATAAAATGCAGACATAGCCACCTTGGAGGAAAGTCACCTATTCCAAAGAGAACATCAAAAAAATGGTTGTTAGAGGTTGTGTTCACTCCCTATGTATCTCTAGTAAGGATTGTTAGTGTTATATTGGTACAAGGTCTATATGGAATATATTTTATACCTTGTATGTAAACCACAGGTGGATTATATTTTACGTCTATATTTGATGTTTTTATTTGTGCAAATTATTTGATGACAACATTTTAAGATTTCATTTGTGTGTTTTAAACTTCATGTGAACATATATATATATATATATTTAAATTGATACAATAAAGATACACTTTGATACACCTTTATCTGTTTCGTAGACTTAGTGATAGTAAAGCTTTTAGCGCACTCTTTGTTTATTTTCTATTTTTATCTATGTGATATAGGGATATATCACATCCAAGAGCTATTCGACTATCTCTCAAGGGTATTTTAAACTGCTTTTTTTTATCAGATTATAACTTTGTCAGATTGTGTCCCTATTCAAATTACACTTAATACTACAATTATAGATAATAAATTACTCTTAGCATTTTCCCAGCTATTTATATAATAATGCAAATGTCCACACATTTTTAAAATGAAATATATAAAGCTATTAATATCCAACATTTATAAAACCCAATGCTTTTTTGGGGATCCGCTAAAGTGGTTTTAAGGAGTGTGGTAACAATATAGGCCATAGGCATAAAAAAGATGTACAGAGAAAAAAAACAGAACTTTTATTAAAGCAACTGAAGAATATGTCCAACACTTACTTAAAGGATTACTTTCTGTTATAATTTTTAAGCTAAACAACTAACATATTAAAGTTAATAAACATTAATTAAAACCTACTGACCTATATTTTCTCCAAAACGAAGTTTCATAACGTTCTAAAAGTTATATCTTTTATTCGCTGATGATGTCACGTTATCCTGCCCACTATTTTCAGCACTGCATGTTCAAAATACTTAAACCAATAACTTTGTGTTTAAAGCGCCATTTTGAAACCTAGGTATTGTAAACGGATTGGTACAGAGCAAAGTATACCCGCGGAGTGGGTTTGTAAAACAATTAAATTTGCAGACAAGATTTCTGATATACGGTAGAGATATGTTAATGAAATGCTATTGATAAAAAGCGTATTTGGGGTAGTTAGTTAGTAACAGGCATAGAAAATATTTACTTACAGTGGCCCTTTAACCCAACCCTTTCAAATAGAACCAAGTAGATTAGACAGCTAAGAGATATTTGCTTGCTCCTGAACTCGCAGCGCTATATTCACTAATCAGGTCAAAGGTTATATTATTTAAAGGCAACAAAACGGAAATATTTCACAGCCAAAACAGAATTCTGTAGACTGTCATATGTGACCACTGCCATTCATATCAATGAAAAATTCATGACAATGGATTCAGTTCGCATTTGTAGACTACTATCAACTCTGTTACAGTGCACAGGATATAGATTATGACACTAAACAGTTCTGGCCCTCTGTAACCTTACATCACATTAGTAAAGCAGACTTACATCTCCTTAATGAGTCAATTACTATCCAGGAGATTGCCAGTGAAATTTTTGCCAACTTATGAAAGATGAAATTGTAGAAGAGCTTACAGTTTTATTTAATGTACTGTTAAGTGGGTAAGTAAAAATCATATAGATCAATTTTGCTGCTCAATAACGATTACAAAATCATAAGTATCAAACAACTGCAAATTGCAGATATTTTTGTAATATTACTGGAAATATCAAAAGGGAGAAAAGCATGAGGAGTTAAAGCAGGCATATTTTGTGTCCGTCAATGCAGAAAAACATTTGACAAAGTATTATGGGACCACTTGTTTACCACTTTGGTAATTTTCAACTCAATATTCTCTACACACACAGACAAAGATTCTCATTAACGGTTCCCTGTGACCATATTCTTCATTAAGTAGAATTATGAGGCAGGGTTGTCCCTTGTTGCCTCTTCTCTTTGACTTTGCTTTGTAAGCTCTTGCAATACAGATAATAAAGGAAACTGAGGGCTTACAAATTGTTCCTTGACTTCTTACACCCAGGGCTGGACTGGCCTCCATTGCACTATCATGAGCTTGGGTGAGGTGCATTAACCAATGGAAGATGGTCAGTCTCCCTTTTTTTAAATACAAATATACAAAGTTTGTTTTCAACTCAATATTCTCTGCACACAAAGACAAAGCTTCTCATTAACGATTCCCTGTCACCAAATTCTTCATTAAGTAGAAGTATGAGGCAGGGTTGTTCCTTATTGCTTCTTCTCTTTTAGTTTGCTTTGTAACCTCTTGCAATAGAGATAATAAAGGAAACTGAGGGCTTACAAATTGTACCTGACTTATTACACCCAGGGCTGGACTGGCCTCCATTGCACTATCATGAGTACATCTGAGCTTGGGTGAGGTGCTTTAACCAATGGAAGATGGTCAGTCTCCCTTTTTTTAAATACAAATCTACAAAGTTTGTTTAAAGGGACATAATACTCATATGCTAAATCACTTGAAACTGATGCAGTATAACTGTAAAAAGCTGACAGGAAAATATCACCTGAGCATCTCTATGTAAAAAAGGAAGATATTTTACCTCACAATTTCCTCAGCTCAGCAAAGTAAGTTCTGTGTAAAAAAGTTATACTCAGCTGCTCCCAGCTGCAGGTAAAAATAAAAAAAAAATGAAGAAATGAACAGCAGCCAATCAGCATCAGCAGTGCTGAGGTCATGAACTCTTACTGTGATCTCATGAGATTTGACTTAACTCATGAGATTTCATAGTAAGCTTCCTTTACCTGATTGGTGAAATAATATGAGAGTTCGCGAGGCTCATCCTTTCAGCTGTCCCAGGACAGACACACTAAAATGCTGCTTAGAAATCCTTTACAATGGGAGGTGGCTACTGATGAACTTTTGAGGTAAAATATCTTTCTTTTTTACATAGAGATGTTCAGGTGATATTTTCTAGTCAGCTTTTTACAGCTATGCTGCATCACTTTCAAGTGTTTAAACATTTGGGTATTATGGCCCTTTAAGTTATGTAAGTTGTACATATAAAACCAGGGAGTCTCATTCTATTATAAAGAAAAAAAAGCAGGAATGATTCAACCCATAAAGGCAAAGTGTTGTAGTGTTAGGTTTAGTCAATATTGGGGCACCTTGTAAATTGGTGACTGTCTAAGAAAATGATGGTCATATTTTTTTACTAAGATCCCAATTTTATTATAAAAACATAGGTGTTATGCAGGCAATTTTTTGCAGCATCTAAGAATGTTTTATTTGCATGTGGATGTGCGCCATTACCCGCTATTTTGTGTAATTATTTGGTCTCATTGGCTGCACTCCCAAAGATGTATTTAAATGTTAGTCAGTTTCCATTTTTTTAACTACAAATCCACACAGTTTGGTTTAGCACACCTTACAATCTCCCATTGGTTAAATCACCCCACCCAAGTTCAGGTGTACTCATGACAATGTATTGGATTTGTATTTAAAGCCAGGGAGTCTCATTCTATTATAAAGAGGAAAAGCAGGAATGATTCAACCCATAAAGACAAAGGACTGTAGTGTTAGGACCAGTCAATATTGGGACACCTTGAAAGTTGGTGACTGGCTAAGCAGAATATGGCCATATTGTATGGCTAAGATCCCAATTTTAATATAAAAGCATAGATGTTTTTTTCAGGCCATTTGTACAGCATTAAAAAATGTTTTGTTAATTTGCAACAGGATGTGCGCCAATACCCCCTGTTTTGTGTGTGCATATATATATATATATATATATATATATATATATACACACACACACGCACTACATATATGAATTACAGTGTCTGTACATGAAGTTGTGCTAGACTACAGTGTTCTGTGTCATACTACTGTTTAATATTAAAGGTTATTCTACAGTTCTGTGTGTGATGTAATACTGATGTGTGTATTATATTTTCTGTTATAATACTATGTTGTGTGCATTGTCATGCCCTACTGTGTATAATCACATTCCTGCTGTAAATTAAGTTGCTTTATAGTTTTTTGTGAAATCTAGGGTCACATTACTGTGTGCACACTAGTGCCACATTCCTTTTGTATAGTAAGTATGGGTTGAAGCTCTACTGAGTATATATTTTGTCACTGCTTTGTATATTGATGTCACATGACTGTTTTTACAGTATTGCCACTTTCCTGCTGTATACAGATTTACATATTAATGCTGCATTCATATTGACACCTTACTGTGGAATTCATGTATTAACCGGTGTGCGGACATGCGTCTCAACTGTCTGCACGCCTTTGCTGCATATGGGCAGCAGATCCTGTTCGTCCGCTGCCTGTATGTATCATTACACACCCTGTCAATCACCCAGAGCGAGTTCTAATGACCGCTGCATTTTACATGGTCTTAGCATATCCTAGTGCAAGACTTTAGCTGTTTATTATGGTGTTCTACTTCTCTGTGGGTCTTATTGTATGTTATTGATACATATACTGTATATTAGTGTCACATTTATATGTTGATTTTTTTTAGTATTTACTACTGTGTGTATATTAGCATAGTTCATGTCACAGTGCTTGTGTATGTTATCAGTGTACACTGGTGCATGTGTATTTTGCAGGCTGATGTATTTATGTTACACTTTGTTGTATTTATATTATGTTAATAATATTATGTTTATATACTGCCTTAATATTTCTTTTTATTTAAACTGTACTGGTGAACTCCTTGTTGCTCTTAAACCACAATTTAAGATCATGGGCTGCTGTGGGATCATAATTTGACCTATCAAATGTATCCATTAAGTTAACCAGCATATTTCTCAAAATAATTACATACATTCTTGAAAAAAAATATTGGATTATTGGAGGAAGGAGTATCCCACTAATCCCCTTTAAAAAATGTGTGTATTTTACAAAGTCAACAGAATATTTTTTTCAGGGCAGTTTTTTATTCCTAGTCCGGCCCTGATTACAGCTATCCCTATACGCTGAAAATATGGTGTTGATTACTCTGAAACCAACAGTGAACATTCCAAAAGTGATTTCCTTAAAATACAAATTTTAAAGTTGTCACTGAACATTTACGAAATTGGTGTGAACTATACCTCTCACTTTCAGGTAGAATAAATATAGTTAAAATTACCATCTTTCTGTGGGACACGGTGGATTCTTAGTTTACCTAACATAGAACTTTACATTTGGGCTGCATTTGGATAGATTGTTTTAGATTGGCTGTGTGATAAAGGCCATTTTACTGCACTGTGGTTAGAAAGAGAGATCACTTCTCCCCGGTCATTATAAATGCTACAGCATCTCAAGGCCAATCAAGTTGCAAAGACTACCAAGGATTTATTGCCTTTATTTGAATCTTGGAGAAATATATTTAACTGATAAGAAATTTACAACAAATTTACAAAATATCTACCTCTGCAGGGAAACAATGAATTACCAGAAGGTTTCACCACTGGACCTTTTGCTGTATGGAGGGAGAAGACACTCAAAACATTGCATCAGCTTGTAGTGGATGATCAGGGTGTGGTGCAACCTAAGAGACACTTATTCCCTACCTTCCATACATCATTTCTCCTATCTACAAGCTAAACATAATATTAAACCTTTTCCATTCATATGATAAATTCAATAGGTTGGTAACCTTATTCTTTAATGGAATGCATTCTTTTACACCATTGTATAAGTCTTCATAGTACAAGTTGAGAAAAACATAGTAGATATGCTGGCCAAAAGTTGGTCAACACTGTTAGTTGACATGATTTTGCCTAACCTTGGCTACTGAGATACATGAGGTACAGGACTTCTATTATTTCTAGAGTTCTTCAGAAATGGAAACATGACATAAGCAACTTTCCCAAGATATAATACATTTTATTAGTCATTACCCTCAGAAAATGTTGGGCTATGTTGGAGTACTGGTTAGACAACGCTTACTAAGGTTAAATGAGAGAGAACTTCGGTTTTCTGAAGTTTCGAAACACTGAAACCATAAAGAAAGTTAATGATAACCACAATCCTCCTAGCCAGAATGATGATAATTAAATACTGAGTACACAACTAGTGAACAACCAAATTCATACATAAATGGGAATTTACATTCTCACCTTGCCATTAGAGGTGCAAAAACTCTGCTGAGAAACACAGAGTGTGTTTTATAGAAACAACTTGGAGGACAATTGACTTTTGACTTTACAGATAAATAGACTTAAGTTATTACCTTAATGTCATCAATTGAGGATTTTCTGGGATCAAAAGTTATGGGGGGGTGGACCCTGGGAGGAATATAAAGGGAATTTTCTAATGTAAATGAAAAAAAAACAAAAAGGAGGTCCATGCTTTAATGAATTGCTGTAATTTGCTTATATGCATTCTTTTCCTTTTTTTCTTTGTTGTTAATGGTGATTTATATGGTATTAAAGTTATAAAAGATAGTTGCAATAAGGACAGACAAGGTTACTTTTTAAATGGACGTCTAATACACCAGATACTGCAGCATTATTTGAAAGAAGCTTAGATGCATAATTGATTTTAAAGGGACAGTCAAGTCCAATGTAAACTTTCATGATTCAGATAGGGCATGTAATTTTAAACATTTTTCCAATTTTCTTTTATCACCAATTTTGCTTTGTTCTCTTGGTATTCTTATTTGAAAGCTAAACCTAGGAGGTTCATATGCTAATTTCTAAACCCTTGAAGGCCGCCTCTTCTCTCAGGGCATTTTGACATTTTTTCACCACTAGAGGGTGTTAGTTCATGTGTGTCATATAGATAACACTGTGCTCACGCACATAGAGTTCCAGTGAGCCAGCTCTGATTGGCTAAAATGGATGTCTGTCAAAAGAACTGAAATAAGGAGGCAGTTAGCAGAGGCTTAGATACAAGGTAACCACAGAGGTAAAAGGTGTATTTATATAACTGTGTTGGTTATGCAAAACTAGGTAAAGGGATTATCTATCTTTTTAAACAATAAAAGTTTTGGTGTAGACTGTCCCTTTAATCTATGCAAACTGGCTTTATTTGTGGACTAGATCTCTGGCTTGTTGTTGGAAAAATGGGGTACATAAAGTTTATAAAAAAAAAAAAAAAAAACACTTTACAGGCCAAATGTGTCCCTTCACTAGACTAATTAGGAAGTAACATGTTTTGACTGGGCCTTCTATGTTTTGTCAGTTTGTAAACAGTTTTGTGCAATAACTAATGTTTAGCTATTAAAAGAAATTCCATAAAGCACAGAAAAGATACATTATCTAATGCCGTGACAAAGACCAAAACTGTAGAACAGATTGCATCACTGCAAATTTCAGATAATGATCACATAAAGTCTCAAGTTAAAACAGATATTTCCTGCTGTCACATTTTACATTTCCGGAAGCTGTAGCCAGATAGCACGGATATGTCATATGTTTAGTAAGGTGAATAATATATTTAAAATAATAAGAGTACAAAATTATATAAAACTGGAATCTTGAAAATAAGTTAATCTAACGAGCAGCTGACGGGAAGCCGGGTAGATGAAAATGATTTGTCCATTTATTCAAATGGAAATATCACTGATCAATTTATCATCAAAACATTATGTGCTTTGTTAGCTAATTCTATTAGATTTGCAGATAAAATGAGAAATTACAGAGTCATTCTGAAGAAGTATTTTGTGTATCTTGTATCAAAAAATATTCATGTGGTCTGATCATTTCATAATATAACCAAACAACTGAAATGGTCTTTCCTACAGCATTGTATAACTATATATACAATCTTTGATTACACTGTAAGTGGGGTTTAAGTATTAGTGTTCAGGTGTTGCTATCATTTTTTACATGAGCACTTTTGTTACATATTGATGTTAATTTCTTTTTAAATTATTATTTCTTATTTTTCAAGTTTAAAATTCGGCGTTTCCTATATTGTTCTAGGCTTTTATATATACTACAAAAAAATAAATAATTCCCAGTTTCCTTTTTAACTTTATTTTCCTAAAGGGACATTAAAGGGACAGTCTAGTATAAATTAAACTTTCATTATTCAGATAGGACTTTTAATTTTAATCAACTTTCCAATTTACGTTTATCATCAAATTTGCTTTTTTCTCTTGGTATTCTTAGTTTAAACTAAACATAGGTAGGCTCATATGCTAATTTCTAAGCCTTTGAGGGCTGCCTCTTATCACATGCTTTTTAAATCTCTTTTCAACACAAAGAGACAGAAAGTACACGTGGGCCATATAGAACACTGTGTTCAGGCACAGACAGTTATTTAAGATTTAGCACAACACAATGCTAAATTTAAGACAATAGATAATAAACAGTCACAGTCATGTGATCAGGGGGCTGGAAGAAGGTTCCTAGATACAAGGTAATCACAGAGGTAAAAAGTATATTAATATAACAGTGTTGGTTATGCAAAACTGGGGAATGGGTAATAAATGGATTATCTATCTTTTAAATTAATAACAATTATATGGTAGACTGTCCCTTTAAATTTAAATTCCTGGCTATTAAGATCATAAAAGTGTATTGTTTACAAAGATGAACACATAAAAATGATAGAAACGTGTTTACCAAAAACGCTAATAATATAATAAAATTCCGGTAAGCCATTAAAGGGACACTAAACCCAATTTTTTTCTTTCAATGTTCAGATAGAGCATGGCATTTTAAGCAACTTTCTAATTTACTCCTTGTATCAATTTTTCTTTGTTCTCTTGGTATCTTTATTTGAAAAAACAGGAATGAAAGCTTTGGAGCCGGCCTATTTGTGGTTCAGCACCCTGGATAGCGCTTGCTGATTGGTGACTACATTTAGCCATACAATCAGCAAGTGCAACCCAGGTGCTGAACCTAAAATAGGCTGGCTCCAAAGCTTTCATTCCAGCTTTTTCAAATAAAGATACCAAGAGAACAAAGAAAAAGTGATAACAGGAGTAAATTAGAAAATTGCTTAAAAATGCATGCTATATCCCTTGAAATATAGGTGAAAAAATTATATTGACAAACATTTATGTATTCATTAGCAAATCTGAAACAGGCCAGCTGTGAGCTTAAAGGGACATGAAACACACATTTTTTCTTTCATGATTTAGAAAGAGCATGCATTTTTAAACAACTTTACAAATGTACTTCTATTATCTATGTTACTTCATTCTCTTGATATCCTTGGTTAAAAAGCATATCTAAATAGGCTCAGTAGCTGCTGATTGGTAGCCGCACATAGATGCCTTGTCTGTGCATTGTTATTTCTTAAACAAAGTATATATAAAGAATTAAGCAAATTAGATAATAGAAATAAATTGGAATACTGTTTAAAATTGTATTCTCCATCTGAATCATGAAAGAAAAAAAATTGGGGTTTCATGTGCCTTTAAAGTGAAGGTCCATTTTGATGGATTAGTGCCCGGTTTTTAATAAACCTATTAAAAACAAGGGCACTTTAATTAATCAAAATTGACATTTCACTGTTTTCTTCAAAAACTTACCTTTTAATCCTGGCAGCAGCTCCATTGATTCCCGCCGCCGTGGGAAGACTCTGCAGATGTCAGAAATGACGAATCAGGCTTCCTCCAACCACAGCTTCCCCCCCAGGGGAATCTTGGCCTGATGCAACGCTGTGATTGGAGGAAGCCGGATTCGTCATTTTGGACCCGCAAAGACGGCTTGCGACGGGCGGAGGAAGTGCTGGAGCTGCTGCCAGGATTAAAAGCTAAGTTTTTGAAGAAAACAGTGAAATGTCAATTTTGATGAATTAAAGTGCCCTTGTTTTTAATAGGTTTATTAAAAACCAGGCACTAATTCATCAAAATGGACCTTCACTTTAAGATGACAACGCTGGCTGGTGTCATGTGGGTTTTGTAGGATGTGTGAAATGGGCATTCCGTGGCAGTTTTGGACAATATAGGGGCATGATTCGGCATTCCAGGTTATTTTTGATACATAAAAATCAGGTATTAGACTTATATTTTCTAAGAGAAAATACTTTTTCTGCCCACATTTGCAGTCAATATTTTTGTTTATCTTATCCTCAACAGTCACAAGAACAGTACAAGATATACATATTTATTTAGCACATATGCAAAAGACAATTATTCTGTTAGGAAATACGTAGTATCTCAATAATTACAGCACTTTACAACAGTCGGGCACTGTATAGGATTGCCACTTCCCAACTCTAGATCAAGATAATATACCAGCCTCAAAAAAATGTTATTGTATTGCTACAGGGTCTTATAATTTAACTCAACGTTATTTTATTATTATTATTTAGATGCCTAGCTTTCTGTATTGTTACATGGCCAGACCAGACCACACTGACAGCACATTATAGAAATCAGATCAGTTGGATTATACTGGCCCTATACGTGACTTTGTTAATATTAGTAGTAGTTTTTGCTCAAATCAAAGCCATTTACTTTAGAAAAAGAAAATATAAAAAACTAAGAATTAGGTGATCGTAAATACATTTAAAGGAATAGAAAGGTAAAAACTTAAATGTACATTAATGCATTTCATTTTTGCTAATGAAAGTATATCGCAATCATTTTTCTATTTAAAATGTTCCCATACACATTTCAGTTTTGACCTTTCTATCCCTTTATATTATATTATGAGGAAGAGTATTTGCAATCTGTGTATAATGCACCTAATCATTTATTATGTGAAGTCATGTGTAAATCTCCTTCCTTGCTAACCCGTGTCACTAACTGTCTTTCTCACATCTCATCCTATATGTCCTCTCACTACCTTAAGCTAAATCTTTCCAAAACTGAGCTCCTTATTTTCCCCCCTTCTTCCAACTTTTCCACCGTGCATCTCTCTATAACTGTCGACAACTCCATCATTACCCCTACCCCGCATGCCTGATGTCTTGGGGTCACATTTGATTTAAATCTTTCTTTCACTCCTCTCATTCAGTCTTTGGCTAAATCCTGCCACTTCCACCTTAAAAACATCTCTAAAATTAGACATTTCCTTACACAAGACACAACTAAGATTTTAATCCACTCTCTCATCCTTTACTGTCTCGACTACTGCAACTCCGTCCTCTCTGGTCTCCCTAGCTGCCTCCTAGCTTCTTTACAATCCATAATGAACGCCTCTGCCAGGCTCATATTCTTTACACATCGCTTTTCATCTGCTGCACCTCTCTGCCAATCCCTTCACTGGCTTCCTCTTGCCTTCAGGATTAAACACAAAATTCTGACTCTGACATACAAGGCCCTCAACTACACTGCTCCCCTCTGTATCTCAGACCTTGTCTCCAGATACTCTTTCTACAATCCCCTTCATTCTGCTCACGACCTCCTCCTCTCTTGTTACCTCCTCACATTCCCATCTACAGGACTTCTCCTTGTGGAACTCTCTGCCTCGCTCCACAAGACTCTCCCCTAGTTTTGTAAGCTTCAAGCACTCCCTTAAGACTCTTCTGTTCAGGGATGCATTCAACCTATACTAACCTTTCCTAACTCCATTGCTATCTCCTTGAACCCCTTAGCATGTAAGCATATGAGCCCAGCTGTTTGTAGATCACCCTCATAAGAGCTTACAACAACAGTGCAACTCTCGGCAGGGCCCTCTACCCATTTGATCCCTATAAATGTTACATTGTATACCGCCAATGTTTATAGCGCTGCGGAATTTGTTGGCACGCTACAAATAAATGATAATAAATAATAGTAAAGGGAAAACTATAGGCCGGGCCACTAGCTTGTAATGCAACTGCTGAATTAATGAGCTACCTGAAGAATTTCCATGATTTTATGTGTTAAAGTTATTGTAAATGAAAGGTAAAATGGAAAATTATTTTTACTTTGATAAACTATCCCAATCCTATCTGCTTTAAAAATTTTCTATGAAATAACTTACATTTTATAATAATCATTTTTTTAATTCACCTCCAACATGAGCTTTCAGAATCTTTCCCTCCGCTTCTTCTATCTTCTTCTTCCAGCATATAGTGACGTATAAAGCAGTTACACCTACTCTACGAATGAGTTGTTACGCACTCTCAAGAGAGACTGGAGAGACTGAAACCACGCATGCTCATGACTCATGTCAACATTTTAAATATTTAAATTATATACATATATATATATATATATACTGTATATATATATATATATATATATATATATATATATATATATATATATATATATATATATATATATATATATATATAGGCAAAGATTGGTGTCTGTGCACTCTCACCAAAATCCAACGGCTACCAGGGTGCTGTACGGTGAATGATAAAGAAGCAAAAAGAAGCACTCACTTTAATGTAGATTGTGACGTTTCGGGACAGCAACAGTCCCTTCCTCTGACAAACAAACACTGAACAAAAGCAGCCTTAAATAGGCTCCCAAACACACTCCCCTCAGGATCAGCCAATCCAGACTGAATAATTGAACACACCCTTGAAGTGACCAATAAGGAAACATGATACAAAATCGTGTATGTGACTAATGAAACATAAACACCAAAAATGCTATTAAAAACAAATCCCCCTTGGGCCCCTAATGCTGGTGGTCATGCCCCCTAACTAAAATACACATCCTATATGATTGTCAATCAAAAAATAGGGAAAATAAATCGTAAAAAACGTTTATTATAATCCAACCAATCCAGCATTGGCTTGCAAACTTCAATTGCACTCTGCTCCAATACGTCATTCCTATAGTTACTACTCAGCCCCTTGTTGTCAGGGACGCCGAAACCATCTATAGTGAAAACAAAAGACACTCTTGCTGGTCCGCCCCTAATTACTAGGGACGCGATCACCGGCATGGCTATAGCTCACAAAGGAACCGGCATCTCAATACACAGTATCGCATGTTCAGCTGGATTAATTGTTACATGCGCTTTCAAAAATAATGATAATGTGTAGCCGATCGCTCTGGGAGAGCATTAAGAATGTCAACAAACCTAATCCAATGGCTGAGTGCCGTGTCACAAAATGGGCGTGTAAAAGCCTACAAGTCTTGGAGTTACGTATGCAGTGTTATAATTCATTGTAGCCGAACCCATACGCATAAACTTACAATAACCATGTTGTGAACTACAAATCAAAGCCTCTTGCTCAAATTGATCAATATGCCAGCAGACATATTATGGGATCGCCATAACAGAGTTGACAGAGTGTGCATAAAGCTAAAAATAAAAAACTAAAAATAAAATAAAATTAAAGTTAAGAGAAAAAAAAGATCGTGCCTATAAGTGTGTTTATTTAAATAAACTTATTACGTGATTGTGCTAATAAACGTATCATATATGTTTTATCAACCTTCAAACATTAAGGCGAAATTGACTAGCCCAAATGGGCGTGTATTTAGAATGTGATAACTAGAAGAATCAATTGTTCAAACCTCTATTTGAACTACCACTCAAATATTCCATCATATAACCCCATGTTAGTAAACAAATCCTCGTGTGGAAATAATAGAGAAAACATTTGGCATATATCGCAAAACGATCACCTGAAAATATTAAAAACAGTGCATCAGAATCTATTAACCCCAACCTGTCCTATCTCTGCCCCAATCGTGCATGTCTAGCTTTACCCCAGAAGGAATATAAGGGGTAAAGGGGCTTAACCAAGTGGGAGAGAACTATGTCATACAGGGCATGACCAAACAGCAGAAGGATCCAATAGGGATCGTGTAAACACTCATTGGAGTGATACACCACATAAACAATACAATTCAAATAAAAACAATTAAAAACAAAAATTGGCGCATGGAGAACTGACAAATAACAGATATTTCATATTGAAGAGGTAATGTCAAAAAAAGGGACTATTATCCAAGCAAATAACAAGGCATATGTACAAGGTAATGATATTATAATGGTCTTTACCCTGAGGTAATTTAACACATAATGTCAAGCTATATGCTTGAAATCTTATTTCTAAGGAATGGAGGTCAAAAAATTATTAGAGCAAAATTTGGAAAAATGGAAATATGAAAAATAAAAAATAAAAAATAATAATATAAAAAAATATATATGTGTGGGATCAAAATCAAAAACAAAAATAAGCAAAAAAATCTGCAAAAATTTTTTTTAGAAACTTAGAAAATCAAGCAAAAACAATAACAAAAAATAATAGCTAAAAAAATTATAAAATTATCCACAAATTAGATCAAAAAATAGACTAATAAATAAACAAAAAATTGACTGGGTAATGGACTCATGGACTCTCATCAGTATAACTGTCGAATGTCGTGGACTCTCACAGAGTCTGAGATTCTCTTAGGGCTTCCTAAGGAATCATAAAAAGCAAAATTCAAAAAATGAGAAAACAAAGTTCACAAAAAACATTGCCATCCAGTATGGGTATTGAGTCCTCTGGGGTGTATAGTCCCCAATTCATAAATCCATCTTGATTCCTTGCGTAATAGGAGATTACCCCTATTCCCTCCTCTTCTAAGGATTGGCACATGGTCAATGAGTCTAAATCTTAAATCATTGACTGAATGTCCCGCCTCCAAAAAATGTCTCGCCACCGGTTGATCAGCCTTGCCATTTCGTATTGCCAGTCTAATACTGGATCTATGATTGGCCATCCTTGTTTTGGCATCATCTGTTGTCTTACCAACATAGAACTTGCCACATGGGCAATTTAATAAGTACACCACAAATTTCGTGGTACAAGTGAGGAAATATCTGATGTTGTAAGTTTTGTTGCTTTCTGGATGATGGAAATGGGATCCTGTGAGCATCCCACTACAGGTAACACAGCTGATACATCGATAAAAACCCTTTTTCCTTGTCCTTAGCCACGTATGTGAACCGCCATCAGGATTAATATCGGCCTTTACCAAAATATCTCTAAGGTTTTTGCCCCTTCTGAAACCTATTCTGGGTGGTCTCCAATCTTTGAATGGTAAAGTGTTGTCTGCTTCTATTAGTTTCCATTCTTCCTTGACCATCCTGGTTAGTGGTACCACCTCAGGGGAGTATGTGGTCACAAACGTGAGTTGTTTGGTGTTGTCAGATGGTATAGTATCTGTTGTGACTCCAGTGTTTAATGCTTGAGTTTTCATATCTCGTAACTCTGTTGGTTTGTATCCCCTTTGGATAAAACGTTTTGTCATCTCATGTAATTGTTGTTCACATGTTGTTTCATCCGTATTATTTCTGATTACCCGTTGGTATTGAGCCTTGGGGATGTTACGGATCAGGCTTGGTTGGTGACAGCTCTTCGCATGTAACAGTGAGTTGCGGTCAGTTTCTTTACGAAATAAAGTTGTTCCCAGTCTGTCTTCTATTTTGAACACTCTCACGTCCAAGTAGTCCACACTGTTGTTACTAACTGTGTGTGTGAATTTAATTGGACTGGCCAATGAATTGAGGAAATTAATCCATTCCAGTAGATTGTTCTCCCTCCCCCTCCATATTAAGAACAGGTCGTCGATGTAGCGACAATAATGTCTGATGCGGTTGTCCTCAAAAACCTTCATCTGGACAGATTCATGTTGAGCCATAAACAAATTGGCAAAAGATGGGGCCACATTTGACCCCATCGCTGTTCCCGAAATTTGTTTGTAAAATGTGGTATCAAACAAGAAATAGTTCTCGGTTAGACATAGAGTGAGCAAGCCAATAAGAACTTCTTCAGAGGGACCGATATAGACTGCTTTTCTTAAAGCTTGTGTGACTGCCATAATGCCTTCATGTTGGGGGATTACGGTGTATAGGCTTGACACGTCTAGGGTGACTAATAAATCTTGGTCGGTGATATCCTTCAGATTGGTTATCTTAGTGATGAAATCCTGGGAGTCTTGTATATAGGACGGTGTTGATTTAACCAGAGGTTGTAAATAAAAGTCCACAAACTGGGCTAGAGGCTGAAGTAGAGACCCTCTAGCCGAGACAATAGGTCTCCCCGGTGGTCGTTCTGCATTTTTATGAACCTTAGGTAAGGTATATAGTAGGGGAATGAGTGGGTGTTCCCGTCGTAAGAAGTTATAGTCATCTTGTGTGATCAGATTCTTATTTTTGTACTCAATCAGGGATGTATCAATTCTCCTCTTGAGTCTGGAGGTGGGGTCCCTATCCAAAGGTAGATAGGTATTTGTATCTGTCAGCTGTCCAAGAATTTCAGACTTATAATATGATATATCCATGATCACAATAGCCCCGCCCTTGTCGGCAGGGCGAATCACAATTGAAGAGTCTTCACTTAAGGACTTGAGGGCCACTCTTTCCTCTTTTGTTAAATTATCTCTTAATGGCATAACTGGTCTGTCCTTGATGCTGTTGGAAAGAAAACCCGTGAATGTGCTGATAGTGGGATTATTCGAAGATGGATCATATGACCCTTTCGCCCTAAAGTCACTCCTTTGTTCCAGATTGGTCTTGAAATATTCCTTAAGTCTAAGATTTCTGCTGAATCTCTGTACATCTATATACAGGTCAAACTCGTTGGTTTTCACAGAGGGCACAAAAGATAAACCTTTATTAAGCAAATTGGTTTCAGTCTCAGATAATATGCGTGAACTGATGTTAAATACAATATTATCTATGTTCTCCGTTGTTGGTGGTATCGGCGGGCAATGCCCCCCCCGCCTCGTGTGTGGCCTCCGCCTCTTCCTAAAAAACGATGTGCAGATGGAAGTGCAGCCAATGGAGGTAATGCCGCTGTATTAGAGTTAGAGGACTCCCAATGTCCACTATTGCCCCTCGATCTCGTCGTAACGCCTCTGTTGGCCCCGATGGTATCCTCAACTTGAGTCTCAGTTCCTGAGCTATCACCAGAGCTCGTGTCCACCGTGGCTATGGACCTCTTAGTAAATCTCCGATCTCTCCTGGGCCTGTGTGGTCTCCTATCTTCTGGTGCAACCATCCATCTGTAGATAGACTTATATGAATAGTCTAATGTGACGGTATGTAATTTTCGATTTTTGAATGCAATAAGATCTTGCTTATAGGTCTTAATCTGGAGACTTAGTTTGTTCAACCAATTTGTATTGGTATCTGATTCTAGTAGTCCCTGTTTTTCCCGTTCAAAAGATGATATTTCGCTTTTAACTTCTTTCAGGAGACGACCAACCTCCCTAATAACAAGTAGCATAAGATCGAACGAACATTTATTTAGAATTTTGCACCAATTGATGCAAAATTCATTATTTGATCTGCCAATAGTGGGGATGTTCTTTATTCTAAAGCCCCTCGGGATCATTCTCTTTTTGTGGTAATCTGATAGATATGCCCCATGTAGATTTAGATCAACTTCCCTCTGTTTGAGCTTAATTAATGTGTTATACATGGTTTGTAATGATTCCTCTACTTGTTGCTCCTCAATAGAGCCAAAGCGGATCAATTCAGCGTCCTCGTCGGTGAAAGTGAAGATATCTTCATCCTTATCCTCAGATGACGTGCCACTGGGGTTCACAGAAATCTCTGTGTCCATGATGTCCATATCCTCTCTGTTAGTCATTGTCAGTTCTCACAGTGTGTCAAATAAAATAGCAGGGGGGAAGAGTCATTCGGGTGTAGAACAACCCTATTGTGGGTGCACTGCACAAGGTTTCAAATACAGGCAAAGATTGGTGTCTGTGCACTCTCACCAAAATCCAACGGCTACCAGGGTGCTGTACGGTGAATGATAAAGAAGCAAAAAGAAGCACTCACTGGATTTTCATCAAAAAGTGATCAAAACTTTAATGTAGATTGTGACGTTTCGGGACAGCAACAGTCCCTTCCTCTGACAAACAAACACTGAACAAAAGCAGCCTTAAATAGGCTCCCAAACACACTCCCCTCAGGATCAGCCAATCCAGACTGAATAATTGAACACACCCTTGAAGTGACCAATAAGGAAACATGATACAAAATCGTGTATGTGACTAATGAAACATAAACACCAAAAATGCTATTAAAAACAAATCCCCCTTGGGCCCCTAATGCTGGTGGTCATGCCCCCTAACTAAAATACACATCCTATATGATTGTCAATCAAAAAATAGGGAAAATAAATCGTAAAAAACGTTTATTATAATCCAACCAATCCAGCATTGGCTTGCAAACTTCAATTGCACTCTGCTCCAATACGTCATTCCTATAGTTACTACTCAGCCCCTTGTTGTCAGGGACGCCGAAACCATCTATAGTGAAAACAAAAGACACTCTTGCTGGTCCGCCCCTAATTACTAGGGACGCGATCACCGGCATGGCTATAGCTCACAAAGGAACCGGCATCTCAATACACAGTATCGCATGTTCAGCTGGATTAATTGTTACATGCGCTTTCAAAAATAATGATAATGTGTAGCCGATCGCTCTGGGAGAGCATTAAGAATGTCAACAAACCTAATCCAATGGCTGAGTGCCGTGTCACAAAATGGGCGTGTAAAAGCCTACAAGTCTTGGAGTTACGTATGCAGTGTTATAATTCATCGTAGCCGAACCCATACGCATAAACTTACAATAACCATGTTGTGAACTACAAATCAAAGCCTCTTGCTCAAATTGATCAATATGCCAGCAGACATATTATGGGATCGCCATAACAGAGTTGACAGAGTGTGCATAAAGCTAAAAATAAAAAACTAAAACTAAAATAAAATTAAAGTTAAGAGAAAAAAAAAGATCGTGCCTATAAGTGTGTTTATTTAAATAAACTTATTACGTGATTGTGCTAATAAACGTATCATATATGTTTTATCAACCTTCAAACATTAAGGCGAAATTGACTAGCCCAAATGGGCGTGTATTTAGAATGTGATACCTAGAAGAATCAATTGTTCAAACCTCTATTTGAACTACCACTCAAATATTCCATCATATAACCCCATGTTAGTAAACAAATCCTCGTGTGGAAATAATAGAGAAAACATTTGGCATATATCGCAAAACGATCACCTGAAAATATTAAAAACAGTGCATCAGAATCTATTAACCCCAACCTGTCCTATCTCTGCCCCAATCGTGCATGTCTAGCTTTACCCCAGAAGGAATATAAGGGGTAAAGGGGCTTAACCAAGTGGGAGAGAACTATGTCATACAGGGCATGACCAAACAGCAGAAGGATCCAATAGGGATCGTGTAAACACTCATTGGAGTGATACACCACATAAACAATACAATTCAAATAAAAACAATTAAAAACAAAAATTGGCGCATGGAGAACTGACAAATAACAGATATTTCATATTGAAGAGGTAATGTCAAAAAAAGGGACTATTATCCAAGCAAATAACAAGGCATATGTACAAGGTAATGATATTATAATGGTCTTTACCCTGAGGTAATTTAACACATAATGTCAAGCTATATGCTTGAAATCTTATTTCTAAGGAATGGAGGTCAAAAAATTATTAGAGCAAAATTTGGAAAAATGGAAATATGAAAAATAAAAAATAATAATATAAAAAAATATATATGTGTGGGATCAAAATCAAAAACAAAAATAAGCAAAAAAATCTGCAAAAATTTTTTTTAGAAACTTAGAAAATCAAGCAAAAACAATAACAAAAAATAATAGCTAAAAAAATTATAAAATTATCCACAAATTAGATCAAAAAATAGACTAATAAATAAACAAAAAATTGACTGGGTAATGGACTCATGGACTCTCATCAGTATAACTGTCGAATGTCGTGGACTCTCACAGAGTCTGAGATTCTCTTAGGGCTTCCTAAGGAATCATAAAAAGCAAAATTCAAAAAATGAGAAAACAAAGTTCACAAAAAACATTGCCATCCAGTATGGGTATTGAGTCCTCTGGGGTGTATAGTCCCCAATTCATAAATCCATCTTGATTCCTTGCGTAATAGGAGATTACCCCTATTCCCTCCTCTTCTAAGGATTGGCACATGGTCAATGAGTCTAAATCTTAAATCATTGACTGAATGTCCCGCCTCCAAAAAATGTCTCGCCACCGGTTGATCAGCCTTGCCATTTCGTATTGCCAGTCTAATACTGGATCTATGATTGGCCATCCTTGTTTTGGCATCATCTGTTGTCTTACCAACATAGAACTTGCCACATGGGCAATTTAATAAGTACACCACAAATTTCGTGGTACAAGTGAGGAAATATCTGATGTTGTAAGTTTTGTTGCTTTCTGGATGATGGAAATGGGATCCTGTGAGCATCCCACTACAGGTAACACAGCTGATACATCGATAAAAACCCTTTTTCCTTGTCCTTAGCCACGTATGTGAACCGCCATCAGGATTAATATCGGCCTTTACCAAAATATCTCTAAGGTTTTTGCCCCTTCTGAAACCTATTCTGGGTGGTCTCCAATCTTTGAATGGTAAAGTGTTGTCTGCTTCTATTAGTTTCCATTCTTCCTTGACCATCCTGGTTAGTGGTACCACCTCAGGGGAGTATGTGGTCACAAACGTGAGTTGTTTGGTGTTGTCAGATGGTATAGTATCTGTTGTGACTCCAGTGTTTAATGCTTGAGTTTTCATATCTCGTAACTCTGTTGGTTTGTATCCCCTTTGGATAAAACGTTTTGTCATCTCATGTAATTGTTGTTCACATGTTGTTTCATCCGTATTATTTCTGATTACCTGTTGGTATTGAGCCTTGGGGATGTTACGGATCAGGCTTGGTTGGTGACAGCTCTTCGCATGTAACAGTGAGTTGCGGTCAGTTTCTTTACGAAATAAAGTTGTTCCCAGTCTGTCTTCTATTTTGAACACTCTCACGTCCAAGTAGTCCACACTGTTGTTACTAACTGTGTGTGTGAATTTAATTGGACTGGCCAATGAATTGAGGAAATTAATCCATTCCAGTAGATTGTTCTCACTCCCCCTCCATATTAAGAACAGGTCGTCGATGTAGCGACAATAATGTCTGATGCGGTTGTCCTCAAAAACCTTCATCTGGACAGATTCATGTTGAGCCATAAACAAATTGGCAAAAGATGGGGCCACATTTGACCCCATCGCTGTGCCCTAAGAGAATCTCAGACTCTGTGAGAGTCCACGACATTCGACAGTTATACTGATGAGAGTCCATGAGTCCATTACCCAGTCAATTTTTTGTTTATTTATTAGTCTATTTTTTTATCTAATTTGTGGATAATTTTATAATTTTTTTAGCTATTATTTTTTGTTATTGTTTTTGCTTGATTTTCTAAGTTTCTAAAAAAAATTTTTGCAGATTTTTTTGCTTATTTTTGTTTTTGATTTTGATCCCACACATATATATTTTTTTATATTATTATTTTTTATTTTTTATTTTTCATATTTCCATTTTTCCAAATTTTGCTCTAATAATTTTTTGACCTCCATTCCTTAGAAATAAGATTTCAAGCATATAGCTTGACATTATGTGTTAAATCACCTCAGGGTAAAGACCATTATAATATCATTACCTTGTACATATGCCTTGTTATTTGCTTGGATAATAGTCCCTTTTTTTGACATTACCTCTTCAATATGAAATATCTGTTATTTGTCAGTTCTCCATGCGCCAATTTTTGTTTTTAATTGTTTTTATTTGAATTGTATTGTTTATGTGGTGTATCACTCCAATGAGTGTTTACACGATCCCTATTGGATCCTTCTGCTGTTTGGTCATGCCCTGTATGACATAGTTCTCTCCCACTTGGTTAAGCCCCTTTACCCCTTATATTCCTTCTGGGGTAAAGCTAGACATGCACGATTGGGGCAGAGATAGGACAGGTTGGGGTTAATAGATTCTGATGCACTGTTTTTAATATTTTCAGGTGATCGTTTTGCGATATATGCCAAATGTTTTCTCTATTATTTCCACACGAGGATTTGTTTACTAACATGGGGTTATATGATGGAATATTTGAGTGGTAGTTCAAATAGAGGTTTGAACAATTGATTCTTCTAGGTATCACATTCTAAATACACGCCCATTTGGGCTAGTCAATTTCGCCTTAATGTTTGAAGGTTGATAAAACATATATGATACGTTTATTAGCACAATCACGTAATAAGTTTATTTAAATAAACACACTTATAGGCACGATCTTTTTTTTCTCTTAACTTTAATTTTATTTTATTTTTAGTTTTTTATTTTTAGCTTTATGCACACTCTGTCAACTCTGTTATGGCGATCCCATAATATGTCTGCTGGCATAGTGATCAATTTGAGCAAGAGGCTTTGATTTGTAGTTCACAACATGGTTATTGTAAGTTTATGCGTATGGGTTCGGCTACGATGAATTATAACACTGCATACGTAACTCCAAGACTTGTAGGCTTTTACACGCCCATTTTGTGACACGGCACTCAGCCATTGGATTAGGTTTGTTGACATTCTTAATGCTCTCCCAGAGCGATCGGCTACACATTATCATTATTTTTGAAAGCGCATGTAACAATTAATCCAGCTGAACATGCGATACTGTGTATTGAGATGCCGGTTCCTTTGTGAGCTATAGCCATGCCGGTGATCGCGTCCCTAGTAATTAGGGGTGGACCAGCAAGAGTGTCTTTTGTTTTCACTATAGATGGTTTCGGCGTCCCTGACAACAAGGGGCTGAGTAGTAACTATAGGAATGACGTATTGGAGCAGAGTGCAATTGAAGTTTGCAAGCCAATGCTGGATTGGTTGGATTATAATAAACGTTTTTTACGATTTATTTTCCCTATTTTTTGATTGACAATCATATAGGATGTGTATTTTAGTTAGGGGGCATGACCACCAGCATTAGGGGCCCAAGGGGGATTTGTTTTTAATAGCATTTTTGGTGTTTATGTTTCATTAGTCACATACACGATTTTGTATCATGTTTCCTTATTGGTCACTTCAAGGGTGTGTTCAATTATTCAGTCTGGATTGGCTGATCCTGAGGGGAGTGTGTT
Source organism: Bombina bombina (assembly GCF_027579735.1). Classification (NCBI taxonomy): domain Eukaryota; kingdom Metazoa; phylum Chordata; class Amphibia; order Anura; family Bombinatoridae; genus Bombina; species Bombina bombina. Next base: position 490,729,056 of record NC_069500.1, on the reverse strand, counting down.
TGGGAGCCTATTTAAGGCTGCTTTTGTTCAGTGTTTGTTTGTCAGAGGAAGGGACTGTTGCTGTCCCGAAACGTCACAATCTACATTAAAGTTTTGATCACTTTTTGATGAAAATCCAGTGAGTGCTTCTTTTTGCTTCTTTATATATATATATATATATATATATATATATATATATATATATATATATATATATATATATATATATATATATATATATATATATATAAATATAAAATACACAAGATGATAATTTGAAGATAAAATGAATATAACATTAATATAATCAAAGGAAATCATATTAAAATCCAGTAGATTAGATGATAATACAGCAATTTTTCATTGCATGTCATCTATCAGATTTTGCTACCCTATCAGAATTTGCTACCTGTATTATGTAATCACCCTCCACATATGTTAAAAAGGAATGTGTGGAATGTGATTATGTAATTAGCAGCATGCGCACTGAGAGGTAGCAAATTCTGATTGTCCTGTAAGATTTTGCTGTGGCCAATAAATGCACGCATGCGCAGTTAAATCACTCCTCATGGTGGACAGTGAAAGCGTGTCCTGCATACAAAATAAATAAAAATTCCATATAAAAATGGTATATATATATATATATATATATATATATATATATATATATATATATATACACAGTATATATATATCATTTTCATATGGAATTTTAATACGCCTGGAAAAAGACACATAGAGAAAGTTACGCATGCACATAAGCCTTGCTGAATGAACTTACATTATATATAGCAAGCTATATAACTAAAAATTATGGCCTAGATTACAAGAGGCGTGCCTGGCTTTTTGTGCACTTCAAAAATAACACTGATATTACAAGTTGAAATTAAACACAAGAGCACAATTGTATTTTACGCTTGTCAGGTTAACATGACTGCAACCCTCGCGTAAAGGATAGTGCGTTAAAAAAGTTGCACCAAACACAACATAAATACATTTACAATTACAGTTACACTCATATAAACACTGTCTGATAAAAATTTCTTTGCAAGGACACTCAAAAGCCTGCCATCCATGGATTCTGCCAGTGTTTTGATCTGTTCACCATCAACATTGCGTGCAGCAGCAACCACAGCCTCCCAGACATTGTTCAGAGAGGTGTACTGTTTTCCCTCCTTGTAAATCTCACATTTGATGATGGACCACAGGTTCTCAATGGGGTTCAGATCAGGTGAACAAGGAGGCCATGTCATAGATTTTCTTCTTTTATACCCTTTCTTGCCAGCCACGCTGTGGAGTACTTGGACGCGTGTGATGGAGCATTGTCCTGCATGAAAATCATGTTTTTCTTGAAGGATGCAGACTTCTTCCTGTACCACTGCTTGAAGAAGGTGTCTTCCAGAAACTGGCAGTAGGACTGGGAGTTGAGCTTGACTCCATCCTCAACCCGAAAAGGCCCCACAAGCTCATCTTTGATGATACCAGCCCAAACCAGTACTCCACCTCCACCTTGCTGGCGTCTGAGTCGGACTGGAGCTCTCTGCCCTTTACCAATCCAGCCACGGGCCCATCCATCTGGCCCATCAAGACTCACTCTCATTTCATCAGTCCATAAAACCTTAGAAAAATCAGTCTTGAGATATTTCTTGGCCCAGTCTTGACGTTTCAGCTTGTGTGTCTTGTTCAGTGGTGGTCGTCTTTCAGCCTTTCTTACCTTGGCCATGTCTCTGAGTATTGCACCCCTTGTGCTTTTGGGCACTCCAGTGATGTTGCAGCTCTGAAATATGACCAAACTGGTGGCAAGTGGCATCTTGGCAGCTGCACGCTTGACTTTTCTCAGTTCATGGGCAGTTATTTTGCGTCTTGGTTTTTCCACACGCTTCTTGCGACCCTGTTGACTATTTTGAATGAAATGCTTGATTGTTCGATGATCACGCTTCAGAAGCTTTGCAATTTTAAGAGTGCTGCATCCCTCTGCAAGATATCTCACTATTTTTGACTTTTCTGAGCCTGTCAAGTCCTTCTTTTGACCCATTTTGCCAAAGGAAAGGAAGTTGCCTAATAATTATGCACACCTGATATAGGGTGTTGATGTCATTAGACCACACCCCTTCTCATTACAGAGATGCACATCACCTAATATGCTTAATTGGTAGTAGGCTTTCGAGCCTATACAGCTTGGAGTAAGACAACATGCATAAAGAGGATGATGTGGTCAAAATACTCATTTGCCTAATAATTCTGCACTCCCTGTATATGTATACACATATATATATATATATATATATATAGATGGGTCTACATATTTTTTTATGTGTTTTACTGTATATACTATATTCTTTACATATTTTCACATTCCAATGTTCTTCACATACAGGATAATGGAATATTTATTGTAAATATATATAACTATATATATCTGTTTATACCTATACCTGTAAATCTATTCCTGTAAATATCAATTTTACATTAACATTATCAGATATATATGTATGTGTGTATGTATATATATATATATATATATATATATATATATATATATATATATATATATATATATATATATATATATATTTCATAATAACAATTTAAAAAACATTCTATGTGAAGATAGTGATCTACAAATCCAGTATAAAACCATTTAAAATTAAAATTTACTTAGGGGCTCCCAGTCTAATGCTGTTTAAAAGGTTAGGCTGGGAAACCTACTGAAATGGGATGGAAAGCAAAAGAGCAGACACCCCCCCCCCCACCTGTATATGAAAAGACCCTTTAAACAAACAGGAGCAAGCTGGAGTAGGTAGGCAATAGTCTACTTCTAAAACTTTGGGGCTTGGTTAGGAGTCTGAAAATCAACATAATGTTGTTTAAAAAATAAGCAAAACTATACATTTTTACAATGTCCCTTTAAGAGAGAGTGCCTAATGCCTTTAACTGGACTGTTTTATGTTGTTTGTTCATGCTTTTATGCTAGCGTCTTTTAATATATATGTCTTGGCTTGTGTTTCTTAGCTAAACTCCATTTTTTCAATATTTTATGCTCTTCAGACAGATGCTTTGGTAACTCTTGATGTATGTCTGCATTAAATGAATTAGTATAAGAATACTCTCCTGTTTGTTTATGAATGAGGGACATATTACAAGTCAATCAGTTTGACTGTTTTCTAGGAAGGAAATATGTGCCTGCTATATATCCTATTCTGTGAAGAAGCACGTTTCTTTTTAAACTGTTCTTTGCCTGATATTTAAATTTAGAAGGAAGAGGAAAACGTTATTGAAAAGTATCCCAGAGATAACACATTCCTAGTATACTATGTCTCTTCTGTAAATGTTGTGTGAGATTAAAATAACATAATGACTTTACACAGGAAACAAGAAATGATGCAATATGAATGGATTATCTCCTTATATTTTGTGACACACCAACTGCTTATTCAATGGCTGATTCAGCAAGAGTAGATGCATATTAGCCGCATTCCTTTTCAGAACAAAAGAAACAAGTTTACCCTGGTAGTATGCCCCTCTACATAGGGCTAGATTTATTAAAGCCCCTACGGCTGCAAGTTCTCACAAGGACTTGCTCGCCGTCATTTATCAAGCAGTGGTCACTAGATCGCCGCTTCCCTAACCTCTAGTCAGACCGAGGAGATTGACAGCTCCTGCCCACGCATGATTGGCTCTACGCGGGCAGGGGGAGGGATTGCACGCGAGCGCAAAATTGCGCTTGTGTGCATTGGCGAATACCTGCAGGTCATTACGCCCCGCCACGGGAGAGCTGAGGCGTACAGGGGTGTGTATACGTGCCCCTGTCCGCCTCAGCTTTAATAAATCTAGCCCATAGTAGCAGGTGTTACCAACCAGAAAGTCCAGCCTCTTTCAGACAGGACGGAGGGTGTCTGTATGTACTGTGCACAGTGAATCGTACGCAAAGGGATAGAAGGGTTAAAAGTAGAATGTGCGCAGGTGCATTTCAGGTTTTAAGGGATATGAATCCCAAAAAAAAATTGCCACTGTGATTCAGATAGAGACTACAATTTTAAAAAAGTTTCCATTTTTTTTATTTCTGTTTTCACATTTGCTTTGTTGCCGTAATATTCTGTGTTGAAGAGATACTCAGGCAGGCATCTTGAGTCCTATATGGCAGGAAACGGATAACATTCCTGAAAAACTGCTGCCATATAGTGTTCCAGAAATGGGCCGTCACTGCTGTTCAACAAAAGATACCAAGAGAATGAAGAAAATTGATAGTAAATTTGAAAGTTGTTTAAAATCACATGCTCTATCGCAATCATGAAAATAAAAATTTGGGTTTCATATCCATTTAAACAGAATTTCTGCAATATATTTGCATTGACAAAACGCTTTTAGTAAAAGTTATTACAGCTTCAGTGGCATACACGCATATGCTGTGAGGGCCCTGTACACCAGGTTTTAAGCTTGCTCGTGTCAGCGGTGGCTTGTATGAACAAATGAAGTCTTCACTGATGCAATACACACCACCAGCTCTCTGAGCATATGTGTAAATACTGCTGAAACTGTAATAAGTTTTACTAGAAGCATTGTTGCTAATGGAAGTATATTGCACAAATGCCCATGCGTTTCAATTTTGACCTTTTTATACTCTTAAAGCAGACATCCTCAAACTTGGCCCTCCAGAGGTTTTGGAACTACATTTCCCATAATGCTCAGCCAGCTGATATGCGGCTGAGCATTATGGGAAATGTAGTTCCAAAACCTCTGGAGGGCCAAGTTTGAGGATGTCTGCTTTAAGGGGACACTTAAAGGGTATAAATACATTTTATTTTACCTTATTTCCTAAACTTAGCTTGCAAACATTGCTTTTTCATTTCACCAGTGAGACTAGAGGGCATACTGCATACTTAACCCCTTCAGGACGAGGAATTTTAGAGAAAAACTTGCCCAAAGTACCAGAGAATTTTTAGCATTTTGCTATCACTTCATTTAAAAAGAACTAGAGCCTTGTTATTTTTTTATTTATCTATCAAAACTATACATATATATATTAGTAGGCAATCCAAGGTATTGATCTAGGCCCATTTCACCGCCAAATGCAAAAATGTTAACATAGAAACATAGAGGTTGACGGTAGATAAGAACCAAAAAGGCCCATCAAGTCTACTCATATTACATGTTACTTTTTCCTTAGGAAAGCCTTATGCATGTCGCAGGCATTTTTGAATTCCTTTACAGTCTTTGTGTTTACCACCTCAAATGGAATTTCTCCTAAATCTGCTACCCTCTAACTACCCTGAATCTATCTCTTCTCAACCTTCCCACTTCCCTGATACCTCCCAAACAGCTCTCTAACCCTCCCCCCTCTTACTAATAGCAGCCATGTTAGGTACTGGCAGCAGTCTGCTAGTACCCAGTTTATAGAATTACTTTTAGTTTATTTATTAATGAAGAAAAACCTTTTCTGTAGTGTAGAGATCACCCCTCCATCCTCCAAGCGATCATCAATAGTGTCCCCCCTATCCCCTGCTATAACACTTTTCTGTAACGTTGTGGCCCACCCCTCCCCCACTTCAACAAATCTCTTTCTCTGCAGCATAGGGAACCCTCCTCTTCTTCTCCTCCCTCTCCCTGCCCGCATCCCTCATTCCTATACACACCACCCACGGCATCACCGCAAGCCGATACAGGCAGTGATCTGCCTTCTTATAGTAAAGAATGAACTATACGTTCTTTCTTACTATATGAAGGCAGATACCTCCTTTTCAAAAAAGGATACAAGAGAATAAAGTAAATTTTATGATGTAAGTAAATTAGATAGTTATTTAAAATTGCATGTTCAATTCAAATCATAATAGTTTCATTTTCATGTCCCTTTAAAATGCTTTCAAGTTTGCAAACTTTTGTAATGCAATGTCAAAGTGATGATATATTACCATAGTGTCCTATTCACTATATTTTGAATTGAAATATAATGCATGTATAAACTTTCAATTGTCAATATAAAAATGTTGTAAGAAAAGGGCAAACATTCAGTAGCTTTCTCTTTCAATAGAAACAGAGCAGTATAAGCTTCACATCTGACTTTCAGTTCATAAACAGAATAAGAAGAATCGTTGACAAGTGTTCCATAGATAACAAATTCCTAGTATGTAAAGTTCTCTCTAGCGGGAGGTGATATCTAGGAATGTTCTTGTATATAAGAGGAGAAAGTTAAATAAAGTATTGGTTACCACTGAAATGGAACATTGTAGTCAAAATCAACTTTCATGATTCAGAAAGAGCTAGCTTGACATTAATAAAATGACAATTTTTGTACTCAACAACTGTAAATTCATTAGACTGTCTGGATATTGTTATGTAAAACATGAGCATCACACCAAGCCCCCAGTATGTTTTTAATCAGCTTGATTTGTAATTTTTGAAATGTATTATTATGTTTTCCTTTCCCTCAACTCCACCAAAATGTGGGGGTGGGTTGTCTGGTGCAAAAGCAATAACCTTCTCCGTTACACTGTACTCACTCAGGATTCTTTCAGTGAAGGAAACCAAAGTCTCATTTTATTTAAAAGATTTGTGAATTGTAGCACCTTGGTTTGAATGTCTTCACTAGGATCCAAAAAATAAACCATATTTGGAACATTCTTCTGGCCTTTGTGGTTAGATGCATCAATCATCACTGAGTTGTACTTTGTACATCTATGTTTTTCAGCAAACAGCCAATACATTTACAATTGTCTCAGCTATGTACTGGTACAGGTGAATTTCTGCCTAATAAAAAATGTACGTACAATGAAAGATGTACAGTCCAATGAATGGAAACTGTGATTATGAAACACAGAATGATAGGCAAAAGCACCTTCTTTTGAAGCAAATTTCAGTTCAGACGCTCCTACTGCAGCATCTTTTTTTAATATTGTCAAGAGTGCATCCTTGTGTTTCTTTGTGTTTCTATGGTTTTTTATATCTTAATGTCCTCCATGTGCAATTGAAGCGTTGCATAGCAAATTGTGTATTTCACTTCATCAATTAATTCACTTTCTTTGTAAAAGGAAAATCTGACCCCAGGAAAATAGTAAATACACATTTCCTGTTAATCATTTTTACTATTTTAATTAGTGGCTGTTATTGTGTGCAGGCCCACAAATGTAGAGAATAAGCTTCATAGCTAGGGTATAGATATACGGAGGAATACAATAGTTAATTGCATTAATATACTGCCTGGAGTATCCTAATAAAATCATTTTAAAAATATCTATGTAAAATATAAATATAAATACTTTAAGCACCTACTACCTAATAGCTGAAGTATATAACTGTGCACACTGTCCAGTGGTATTGGTCACCCTCTCTCTCCACTCTGACTGCCCACTTGTTTGACCAGAGCCTAAGAGCTGAAGTATAAAACTGTATAAACTGCCTTGTGGAAGTGGAAACACTCTCTCTCCACTCTGACATATCACACTGACAGTGTCGCAAAGAACTGAATATTAGAATTTATACATTTAAAAATATATTTTTTAGCCCCCCCTCAGCCTAAGAGCTGACATATATGTGTAAACTGGTGCCAGGATGTCCAATCGGTAGACTTGTGCGTGAATGAAAAATTCAGTTCGCTTCATTTCGTTTCGATTTGGACCATAAAAAAAAATTGGTTTACATCATTCCTAATAATTGTGTATGTGTCGGTAATTCGGTTTCGGAATTTATTCGTGTCGTTCCGAATTTTGAAATTCGGATGCATTAGAATCATCAGAGTTTACCTTTGCTGACCGAAGCCAGTATCCTAATAAATTAGTGGATATACTACGAGGACTCAGAGTGTTCTTTTTCCTCATTTCAATAAAACCTAAGCTAGCTACAATATAACTAATAGTTATATTGTAACTAGCTTAGGTTTTATTTCACAGGTAAGTTTGTATTTATTTTAACTAGGTAGACTAGTTAGTAAATAGTTATTAACTATTTACTAACTACCTAGTTAAAATAAATACAAACTTACCTGATTTTATCAGCCAATAGGATTTAAGCAGCTGTAATTCTATTGGATGATGAATCAGCCAATAGAATGAGAGCTGTTTCAATCCTATTGGCTGTTCAAATTAGTCAACAGCATTGAAGCAGCTCTCATTCTATTGGATGATTCATCTTCCAATAGAATAAGAGCTGCTTAAATCCTATTGGCTGATTTGAGCAGCCAATAGGATTTTAACAGCTCTAATTCCTATTGGCTGATTAAAATTTTTCAGCCAATAGGAATGCAAGTTACGCCTTCTTGGATTGCGTACCTTGCATTGAAGATTCAGTGTACGGCGGCGACCGTATGAAGAGGATGCTTCGCGCCGGATGTCTTCAGGATGGACCCTCTCCGTGCCACCGGGATCAAGATAGAAGATGCCATCTGGATGAAGATTGAAGAGGCCGCCTGGAAGAAGACTACTTGCCGCCTAAATGAGAACTTCTCAGCCGGGATGAAGATCATTCAAGCGGGGCTTCAAAAACTGTAAGTGGATAGTCTTGGGGTTAGTGTTAGTTTCTTTCATGTAATTAGCAAGAGTCCATGAGCTAGTGACGTATAGGATATACATTCCTACCAGGAGGGGCAAAGTTTCCCAAACCTCAAAATGCCCACAAATACACCCCTCACCACACCCACAAATCAGTTTTGCAAACTTTGCCTCCTATGGAGGTGGTGAAGTAAGTTTGTGCTAGATTCTACGTTGATATGCGCTCCGCAGCAGGTTGGAGCCCGGTTTTCCTCTCAGCGTGCAGTGAATGTCAGAGGGATGTGAGGAGAGTATTGCCTATTTGAATTCAATGATCTCCTTCTACGGGGTCTATTTCATAGGTTCTCTGTTATCGGTCGTAGAGATTCATCTCTTACCTCCCTTTTCAGATCGACGATATACTCTTATTTATATACTATTACCTCTGCTGATTTTCGTTTCAGTACTGGTTTGGCTTTCTACAACATGTAGATGAGTGTCCTGGGGTAAGTAAGTCTTATTTTCTGTGACACTCTAAGCTATGGTTGGGCACTTTTTTATAAAGTTCTAAATATATGTATTCAAACATTTATTTGCCTTGACTCAGGATGTTCAACATTCCTTATTTCAGACAGTTATTTGGGATAATGCATATGAATAAATCAATCATTTTTTTCTTACCTTAAAATTTGACTTTTTCCCTGTGGGCTGTTAGGCTCGCGGGGGCTGAAAATGCTTCATTTTATTGCGTCATTCTTGGCAAAAGTGTCGGCGTTCCGGATGTGGCGTCATTTTTGGCGCCAAAAGCATTTAGGCGCCAAATAATGTGGGCGTCATTTTTGGCGCTAAAAAAATATGGGCGTCACTATTTTCTCCACATTATTTAAGTCTCATTATTTATTGCTTCTGGTTGCTAGAAGCTTGTTCACTGGCATTTTTTCCCATTCCTGAAACTGTCATTTAGGGAATTTGATCAATTTTGCTTTATATGTTGTTTTTTTCTATTACATATTGCAAGATGTCCCACGTTGAAACTGAGTCAGAAGATACTTCTGGAAAATCGCTGCCTGGTGCTGGAGCTACCAAAGCTAAGTGTATCTGCTGTAAACTTATGGTATCTGTTCCTCCAGCTGTTGTTTGTACTGTTTGTCATGACAAACTTGTTAATGCAGATAATATTTCCTTTAGTACTGTTACATTACCTGTTGCTGTTCCGTCAACATCTAATACTCAGAGTGTTCCTGATAACATAAGAGATTTTGTTTCTAAATCCATTAAGAAGGCTATGTCTGTTATTCCTCCTTCTAGTAAACGTAAAAAGTCTTTTAAAACTTCTCATTTTTCAGATGAATTTTTAAATGAACATCATCATTCTGATTCTGATAATGGTTCTTCTGGTTCAGAGGATTCTGTCTCAGAGGTTGATGCTGATAAATCTTCATATTTATTTAAAATGGAATTTATTCGTTCTTTACTAAAAGAAGTCCTAATTGCATTAGAAATTTAGGATGCTGGTCCTCTTGATACTAAATCTAAACGTTTAGATAAGGTTTTTAAATCTCCTGTAGTTATTCCAGAAGTTTTTCCTGTCCCTGGTGCTATTTCTGAAGTAATTTCCAGGGAATGGAATAATTTGGGTAATTCATTTACTCCTTCTAAACGTTTTAAGCAATTATATCCTGTGCCATCTGACAGATTAGAGTTTTGGGACAAAATCCCTAAGGTTGATGGGGCTGTCTCTACTCTTGCTAAGCGTACTACTATTCCTACGGTACTTCCTTTAAGGATCCTTTAGATAGGAAAATTGAATCCTTTCTAAGAAAAGCTTACTTGTGTTCAGGTAATCTTCTTAGACCTGCTATATCTTTAGCGGATGTTGCTGCAGCTTCAACCTTTTGGTTAGAAGCTTTAGCGCAACAAGTAACAGATCATAATTCTCATAGCATTATTATTCTTCTTCAACATGCTAATAATTTTATTTGTGATGCCATCTTTGATATCATTAGAGTTGATGTCAGGTATATGTCTCTAGCTATTTTAGCTAGAAGAGCTTTATGGCTTAAAACTTGGAATGCTGATATGTCTTCTAAGTCTACTCTGCTTTCCCTTTCTTTCCAGGGTAATAAATTGTTTGGTTCTCAGTTGGATTCTATTATCTCAACTGTTACTGGAGGGAAAGGAACTTTTTTACCACAGGATAAAAAATCTAAAGGTAAATTTAGGTCTAATAATCGTTTTCGTTCCTTTCGTCACAACAAGGAACAAAAACCTGATCCTTCATCCTCAGGAGCGGTATCAGTTTGGAAACCATCTCCAGTCTGGAATAAATCCAAGCCTTTTAGAAAATCAAAGCCAGCTCCTAAGTCCACATGAAGGTGCGGCCCTCATTCCAGCTCAGCTGGTAGGGGGCAGATTACGTTTTTTCAAAGAAATTTGGATCAATTCCGTTCACAATCTTTGGATTCAGAACATTGTTTCAGAAGGGTACAGAATTAGCTTCAAGATAAGGCCTCCTGCAAAGAGATTTTTTCTTTCCCGTGTCCCAGTAAACCCAGCGAAGGCTCAAGCATTTCTGAAATGTGTTTCAGATCTAGAGTTGGCTGGAGTAATTATGCCAGTTCCAGTTCTGGAACAGGGACTGGGGTTTTATTCAAATCTTTTCATTGTACCAAAGAAGGAGAATTCCTTCAGACCAGTTCTGGATCTAAAAATATTGAATCGTTATGTAAGGATACCAACATTCAAAATGGTAACTGTAAGGACTATCCTGCCTTTTGTTCAGCAAGGGCATTATATGTCTACAATAGATTTACAGGATGCATATCTGCATATTCCGATTCATCCAGATCACTATCAGTTTCTGAGATTCTCTTTCCTAGACAAGCATTACCAGTTTGTGGCTCTGCCGTTTGGCCTAGCTACAGCTCCAAGAATTTTTACGAAGGTTCTCGGTGCCCTTCTGTCTGTAATCAGAGAACAGGGTATTGTGGTATTTCCTTATTTGGACGATATCTTGGTACTTGCTCAGTCTTCATATTTAGCAGAATCTCATACGAATCGACTTGTGTTGTTTCTTCAACATCATGGTTGGAGGATCAATTTACCAAAAAGCTAATTGATTCCTCAGACACAGGTAACCTTTTTAGGTTTCCAGATAGATTCAGTGTCCATGACTCTATCTTTGACAGACAAGAGACGTCTAAAATTGATATCAGCTTGTCGAAACCTTCAGTCACAATCATTCCCTTCGGTAGCCTTATGCATGGAAATTCTAGGTCTTATGACTGCTGCATCGGACGCGATCCCCTTTGCTCGTTTTCACATGCGGCCTCTTCAGCTCTGTATGCTGAACCAGTGGTGCAGGGATTACACAAAGATATCTCAATTAATATCTTTAAAACTGATTGTACGACACTCTCTGACGTGGTGGACAGATCACCATCGTTTAGTTCAGGGGGCTTCTTTTGTTCTTCCGACCTGGACTGTAATTTCAACAGATGCAAGTCTTACAGGTTGGGGAGCTGTGTGGGGGTCTCTGACAGCACAAGGGGTTTGGGAATCTCAGGAGGTGAGATTACCGATCAATATTTTGGAACTCCGTGCAATTTTCAGAGCTCTTCAGTCTTGGCCTCTTCTAAAGAGAGAATCGTTCATTTGTTTTCAGACAGACAATGTCACAACTGTGGCATACATCAATCATCAAGGAGGGACTCACAGTCCTCTGGCTATGAAAGAAGTATCTCAAATTCTGGTATGGGCGGAATCCAGCTCCTGTCTAGTTTCTGCGGTTCATATCCCAGGTATAGACAATTGGGAAGCGGATTATCTCAGTCGCCAAATGTTACATCCGGGTGAATGGTCTCTTCACCCAGAGGTATTTCTTCAGATTGTTCAAATATGGGGACTTCCAGAAATAGATTTGATGGCCTCTCATCTAAACAAGAAACTTCCCAGGTATCTGTCCAGATCCAGGGATCCTCAAGCGGTAGCAGTGGATGCATTGTCACTTCCTTGGAAGTATCATCCTGCCTATATCTTTCTGCCTCTAGTTCTTCTTCCAAGAGTAATCTCCAAGATTCTGAAGGAATGCTCGTTTGTTCTGCTGGTAGCTCCAGCATGGCCTCACAGGTTTTGGTATGCGGATCTTGTCCGGATGGCCTCTTGCCAACCGTAGACTCTTCCGTTAAGGCCAGACCTTCTGTCGCAAGGTCCTTTTTTCCATCAGGATCTCAAATCCTTAAATTTAAAGGTATGGAGATTGAACGCTTGATTCTTAGTCAAAGAGGTTTCTCTGACTCTGTGATTAATACTATGTTACAGGCTCGTAAATCTGTATCTAGGGAGATATATTATAGAACAAGCAGAAAAAAGAGTTATAGAACCTTTTTTGTTTTGATGGTAATTAGTAGTTTCTCTTATAGTGTTTTGTAATATTATCTGTTATATTTATCAATAAATCATGTTAAACACTATAGGAGCAGTGCGTAAGCATAGGAATACAATTTAATACTGATTGTGACTAAAACTGCTGTTGAAGCAGATTGGTCACGAGAAAAAATAATGCTTCTATGCACTGTTATAATAATTATTTCTATATTTCATTTGAATTACTGTGACTTGATCGTCTTGGAAGATATTGTACGTTAAAATTTAACTTTTATTGATTATTGGTTTAAAAAGACAGCTTTAGTGGATGATAGTACTGCCCTAAAGATTTAAAAACACACTCACTGTGCTACATGAAAAAACAGCATGTTATATTTGTGCTGCAAAGGTAGAACTAGTAATGCTGAAAGCAGTAATATTTAAGCTGTGAATATGCACAGAGCTCTATAGTCTCTTGTTCCTTATTTCTTACTGTAGTTTCTATATTATTTAAGTCATATATATGTCATAGATTCTATATATAGTAAGAAATATATTTACTTTGTGTTGTGGCCCTTTTGGGCCTAGCAATTAGAACTGCTTATATATGTTGGTGCTACTAGTGTAAGCACAGGCTAGGGTGGCAGCCGGCACTAGATAAATATAATAATCTAGGTACTTGAAGTTGTTTATTGTATCACCTAGTGGTAGCAATTAGGTACTCAAACAGTTATCTGAAGATTAAACGTTTTATTTAAAGGCTGTGTCCTTAATGAAATGTCATACGATATACTATAGCTTCTTTCAGTTATATAACGTTATATTTATGGGATACTGCCTAAGGAGTAATCTTTGCCTTGCAGTGTGTGCTGTGTATTTTATACAAAGAGCCAGTGTGTGTAAACACCTCTGCTGTACCGTGCTACTGATTAAGTAGCTTCTATATAGTATCAAAGTGAGATTTCCTTGTATTACGGTTTCATGCAACTTGTATTCTTATCGTCTGAAGCACTGTGTTGCTTGGTATGTTATGCTTATGATTAAACAACTGGTTCTTAGAAGCGTTGCTAGTTAGCCATTAATAGTAGCCAGAGAAAGGCTGTCACCTGAGGCTATAAACAATTACCACTGCATGGACCTACGTAGCTTATTGTTTGCTAAGTACCAAGTACCTATTCAGTATTCTATTGTATTATATATCCTGAATGTGCTATGTTTGGCAAGGAGAACCGTGCCTAATATGAGACAACACCGCCCCCCAAAAGTTAGCCGTAATAAACGTTAGCACTTTCAATAGTACAACTAGTTCTACGTTTTCAGATTATAAATTTTTAAGTATTTTTGGTTTTTTCTAACATGCTGTTATATTAAAGTATAAGGCAACTAGTGAGGCCAGTTATAAATAGAGGAGACCCCTCTAAGAATACAAGTTGCATGAAACCGTAATACAAGGAAATCTCACTTTGATACTATATAGAAGCTACTTAATCAGTAGCACGGTACAGCAGAGGTGTTTACACACACTGGCTCTTTGTATAAAATACACAGCACACACTGCAAGGCAAAGATTACTCCTTAGGCAGTATCCCATAAATATAACGTTATATAACTGAAAGAAGCTATAGTATATCGTATGACATTTCATTAAGGACACAGCCTTTAAATAAAACGTTTAATCTTCAGATAACTGTTTGAGTACCTAATTGCTACCACTAGGTGATACAACAAACAACTTCAAGTACCTAGATTATTATATTTATCTAGTGCCGGCTGCCACCCTAGCCTTGCTTACACTAGTAGCACCAACATATATAAGCAGTTCTAATTGCTAGGCCCAAAAGGGCCACATCACAAAGTAAATATATTTCTTACTATATATAGAATCTATGACATATATATGACTTAAATAATATAGAAACTACAGTAAGAAATAAGGAACAAGAGACTATAGAGCTCTGTGCATATTCACAGCTTAAATATTACTGCTCTCAGCATTACTAGTTCTACCTTTGCAGCACAAATATAACATGCTGTTTTTTCATGTAGCACAGTGAGTGTGTTTTTAAATCTTTAGGGCAGTACTATCATCCACTAAAGCTGTCTTTTTAAACCAATAATCAATAAAAGTTAAATTTTAACGTACAATATCTTCCAAGACGATCAAGTCACAGTAATTCAAATGAAATATAGATATATTATAGAGTCTGGAAGACTTATATTTCTTGGTGTCTTTCTCATCATTTTTCCTAGCATTCTTTTAGAATTCCGAGAATTTTACAGTTTCTTCAGGATGGTTTGGATAAAGGTTTGCAAGTTCCTTGAAAGGACAAATCTCTGCTCTTTCTGTTCTTTTTCACAGAAAGATTGCTAATCTTCCTGATATTCATTGTTTTGTACAAGCTTTGGTTCGTATAAAACCTGTCATTAAGTCAATTTCTCCTCCTTGCAGTTTGAATTTGGTTTTGAGGGCTCTTCAAGCTCCTCCGTTTGAACCTATGCATTCATTGGACATTAAATTACTTTCTTGGAAAGTTTTGTTCCTTTTGGCCATCTCTTCTGCCAGAAGAGTTTCTGAATTATCTGCTCTTTCTTGTGAGTCTCCTTTTCTGATTTTTCACCAGGATAAGGCGGTGTTGCAAACTTCTTTTAAATTTTTACCGAAGGTTGTGAATTCCAACAACATTAGTAGAGAAATTGTGGTTCCTTCATTATGTCCTAATCCTAAGAATTCTAAGGAGAAATCATTGCATTCTTTGGATGTAGTTAGAGCTTTGAAATATTATGTTGAAGCTACTAAGAATTTCCGAAAGACTTTTAGTCTATTTGTTATCTTTTCCGGTTCTAGGAAAGGTCAGAAGGCCTCTGCCATTTCTTTGGCATCTTGGTTGAAATCTTTAATTCATCATGCTTATGTCGAGTCGGGTAAACCTCCGCCTCAAAGGATTACAGCTCATTCTACTAGGTCAGTTTCTACTTCCTGGGCGTTTAGGAATGAAGCTTCGGTTGATCAGATTTGCAAAGCAGCAACTTTTACTAAATTCTACCATTTTGATGTGTTTTCTTCTTCTGAAGATGTCTTTGGTAGAAAAGTACTTCAGGCAGCTGTTTCAGTTTGAATCTTCTGCTTATATTTTCAGTTTTTTTCTTTATAAGATTTAAACTTTATTTTTGGGTGTGGATTTTTTTCAGCGGAATTGGCTGTCTTTATTTTATCCCTCCCTCTCTAGTGACTCTTGCGTGGAAGATCCACATCTTGGGTAGTCATTATCCCATACGTCACTAGCTCATGGACTCTTGCTAATTACATGAAAGAAAACATAATTTATGTAAGAACTTACCTGATAAATTCATTTCTTTCATATTAGCAAGAGTCCATGAGGCCCACCCTTTTTTTGTGGTGGTTATGATTTTTTTGTATAAAGCACAATTATTCCAATTCCTTATATTTATGCTTCGCAGTTTTTTCTTATCACCCCACTTCTTGGCTATTCGTTAAACTGATTTGTGGGTGTGGTGAGGGGTGTATTTGTGGGCATTTTTTTGAGGTTTGGGAAACTTTGCCCCTCCTGGTAGGAATGTATATCCCATACGTCACTAGCTCATGGACTCTTGCTAATATGAAAGAAATGAATTTATCAGGTAAGTTCTTACATATATTATGTTTTTTTTTAAGGGTTTTTTTGGTGGGTTTTATTTTTAGATTAGGGTTTGGGCAGTAAAAGAGCTAAATGCCCTTTTAAGGGCAATGCCCATCCAAATGCCCTTTTCAGGGCAATGGGTAGCTTAGGTTTTTTAGATAGTTTTTTTTATTTTGTGGGTTTGGGGGATGGGGGTTTGTAATGTTAGTGGGTATTTGTATTTTGTTTTTCAAAATGAGCTGATTTCGTTAGGGCAATGCCCTACAAAAGGCATTTTTAAAGGCCATTGGTAGTTTATTCTAGATTAGGTTTTTTATTTTGGGGTGGTTTTTTTAAAATGGGTATTAGAATAGGAATAATTTTTATTATTTTTGATAATTTGTTTGTTATTTTGAATTTTTTTAGGGGGTGTTTGTTTTTTTTGTAACAAAAGAGCTGTTTAACTTAGGGCAATGCCCTACAAAAGCCCCTTTTAAGGGCCCCCAAAAGCCCCTTTTAAGGCCCCCGAAAAAAGGCCCTTTTAAGGGCCCTTGGTAGTTTGGGGGTGTGGGTTTATATATTGTTAGGGGGTGTTTGTTTGTTTTTGTATCAAAAGAGTTGTTTAACTTAGAGCAATGCCCTACAAAAGACCCTTTTAAGGGCCCTTGGTAGTTTCGGGGGTGGGGGTTTGTATACTGTTAGGGGGTGTTTTTTTGTAGCAAAAGAGCTGTTTAACTTAGAGCAATGCCCTACAAAAGGCCCTTTTAAGGGCCCCCCAAAAGGTCCTTTTAAGGGCCCCCCAAAAGGTCCTTTTAAGGGCCCTTGGTAGTTTTGGGGGGTGGGGGTTTGTATACTGTTAGGGGGTGTTTGTTTTTTTGTAGCAAAAGAGCTGTTTAACTTAGAGCAATGCCCCCCAAAAGCCCCTTTTAAGGGCCATTGGTAGTTTGGGGGGTGGGGGTTTGTATACTGTTAGTGGGTGTTTTTTTTTTTTTTTTTTAGCCAAAGAGCTGTTTAACTAAGGGCAATGCTCTACAAAATGCCCTTTTAAGGGCCTCCAAAGGCCCTTTTTCTTGAGGATCCTTTTTAGTTTTTTTAGATTAGGCTTTTTTATTTTGGGGAGGTTTTTTTTTTTTTAAGGGGTATTTGAATAGGATTAATTTTTTATTTTTTTGGATACTTTTTTTTGTAATGGTAGTTTTTTTTATTTTTTGTGACTTTAGTGTCTTTTTATTTTTTGTAATTTTAGGTTTTAGTGTAGCTTTATTTATTTCACAGGTAAGTTTGTATTTATTTTAACTAGGTAGTTAGGAAATAGTTAATTTACTAACTAGTCTACCTAGTTAAAATAAATACAAACTTACCTGTGAAATAAAAATAAAACCTAAGCTAGCTACAATATAACCATTAGTTATATTGTAGCTAGCTTAGGTTTTATTGCACAGGTAAGTTACTTTGTATTTATATTTAACCCCTTAACGACCGAGGACGTGCAGTGTACGTCCTCAAAAAAAGGCAGTTAACACCTGAGGACGTACCCTGCACGTCCTCAGTGTGGAAAGCAGCTGGAAGCGATCCTGCTCGCTTCCAGCTGCTTTCTGGTTATTGCAGTGATGCCTCGATATCGAGGCATCCTGCAATAACCATTTGTAACCATCCGATGCAGAGAGAGCCACTCTGTGGCCCTCTCTGCACCGGACATTAACGGCTAAGTTCGTTGGTGGGTGGGAGCCGGTGTGGGAGGCGGGTGGCGGCCATCGATGGCCTTTGTGATGCGGAGGGAGGCGGGATCGTGGGCGGGGATGACCGGGGGGCGCGCACTTGCACGGGGAGGCCGGGCAGGCGCATGCATGGGGAGGGAGCGGGCTGGAACCACTACGCTACAGAAAATTTTTAGTTAGAAGTGGGGATAAAGTAGGGAATTTTATTTGATTTGATGATCGGTTTGGCTGGTGGGATATTGGTCTGTGGGGGGGAAGCTACACTACAGAAAAAAATAAAAACAAAGTAATAAAAAGCATTTTTATTTGCAAACTGGGTACTGGCAGACAGCTGCCAATACCCAAGATGGGCAGAGGGGGAGGGTTAGGGAGCTATTTTGGGGGGATCAGGGAGGTTGGGGGCTAAGGGGGGATCCTACATAGCAGCATATGTAAATATGCTATTAAAAAAAATATATATTCGAAGATACCTTTTTATTTTAGTACTGGCAGACTTTCTGCCAGTACTTAAGATGGCGGGGACAATTGTGCGGTGGGGGAGGGAAGAGAGCTGTTTGGGAGGGATCGGGGGTGGGATATGTCAGGTGGGAGGCTGATCTCTACACTAAAGCTAAAATTAACCCTGCAAGCTCCATACAAACTACCTAATTAACCCCTTCACTGCTGGCCATAATACACGTGTGATGCGCAGCAGCATTTAGCGGCCTTCTAATTACCAAAAAGCAACGCCAAAGCCATATATGTCTGCTATTTCTGAACAAAGGGGATCCCAGAGAAGTATTTACAACCATTTGTGCCATAATTGCACAAGCTGTTTGTAAATAATTTTAGTGAGAAACCTAAAGTTTGAAAAAGTGAACAATTTTTTTTTTATTTGATCACTTTTGGCGGTGAAATGGTGGCATGAAATATACCAAAATGGGCCTAGATCAATACTTGGGGTTGTCTACTACACTACACCAGAGCTAAAATTAACCCTAGAAGCTCCCTACATGCTCCATAATTAACCCATTCACTGCTGGGCATAATACACGTGTGGTGCGCAGTGGCATTTAGCAGCCTTCTAATTACCAAAAAGCAAAGCCAAAGCCATATATGTCTGCTATTTATGAACAAGGGGGATCCCAGAGAAGCATTTACAACCATTTATACCATAATTTCATGAGTTGTTTGTAAATAATTTCAGTGAGAAACCTAAAGTTTGTGAAAAAAATTGTGAAAAAGTGAACAATTGTTTTTATTTGATCTCATTTGGCGGTGAAATGGTGGCATGAAATGTACCAAAATGGGCCTAGATCAATACTTTGGGATGTCTTCTAAAAAAAAATATATAATATATACATGTCAATGGATATTCAGAGATTCCTGAAAGATATTAGTGTCCCAATGTAACTAGTGCTAATTTTGAAAAAAAGTGGTTTGGAAATAGCAAAGTGCTACTTGTATTTATTGCCCTATAACTTGCAAAAAAAGCAAAGAACATGTAAACATTGGGTATTTCTAAACTCAGGACAAAATTTAGAAACTATTTAGCATGGGTGTTTTTTGGTGGTTGTAGATGTGTAACAGATTTTGGGGGTCAAAGTTCGAAAAAGTGTGTTTTTTTCAATATTTTCATCATATTTTGTATTTATTTTATAGCAAATTATAAGATATGATGAAAATAATGGTAGATTTTGAAAGTCCATTTAATGGCGAGAAAAACGGTATATGATATGTGTGGATACAGTAAATGAGTAAGAGGAATATTACAGCTAAAAACAAACACCGCAAAAATGTAAACATAGCCTTGGTCCCAAACGGACAGGAAATGGAAAAGTGCTGTGGTCATTAAGGGGTTAAATAGGTATTATTTAGTTAATAATTGTAACTTTAATTTAGCTATGTTTCAATTATGTTAAAGTTAGGGGGTGTTAGGTTTAGGGTTAGGTTTAGGCTTAGGGTTAGGGGGTGTTTAGGGGTTAATATAGTTTAATTTAGGTTGTTGCGATCTGAGGGCCGGCGGTTTAGGGGTTAATAGGTTTAGTTAGTATTGGCAATGTTTTGGAATGGTGGTTTAGGGGTTATACCTTAGACTTAGAGTTAGTTAGTGACGGGGAACTGCGGTTTAGGAAGGAACAGGGAAAAATTCTGAATATGAATAATGGATCCGAAAATTCGGAAATATATTTATTCATTTTCGGAATTTTTCGGAATGTGCCGATTCGGCAATTCGGATGCATCTGAATTGCCAATTCGTCCGAATGCCGAATTTGTCCAAAACGGAACGCACATATCTACCAATCGGGTATGCTTATGTTTTGTTGATGAAAGGGTATAGCTGGTGTAATTAATGTATGCTCTCTTCAGGAGCTGTTTTATGGTATAACATAATAATGTTTGTTTTACCATCATACAGAGCACCTCTAGGATTTAGCATCTGTGGAAAATCAAGAATAAATGCCTGTATATCTCGGTTTGATTCTAGCAGAGCGTTCCACTTATGCTCCCACATGAGTGCTGTTTTATATTACAATTGACCAAAGGTGGAACCTGTGACAATGTTTGAATGTCTGCATTGTAACACAAAGGGCAGCCATGGTAAAAACATTTGTAGAATGTGGTATGAACACAATAAACTAAGGTATAACCATGTAGAAAGTAATTACCACATGCCTTTTACCCCCCCTTACATCATGTTGCATGGTGATACACTCTTTGTGAGCAACATACATTAACCACTGTATAGCTGGTGTAAAAAAACATTTTGGAAGCATGGGGTAAGAATCAGTATGCACTACAGCTATAGTTTTTTTGGTAAAAATGTAAATCTGTACATTGCCATGCATACAGAAGCTTTTGTGATTTGAATGGGGTCAACTTTATATGTAACTTTCACAAGGTCTGTTTTTTATGTTCAGTCACAGTTTTCTTGATCATGGCCATCACACTGTATCTAAAGCAAGCACAGGCCTTTTCTAAAATGTTCACAACCGAATGTACCAAGCCATATATATATATATATATACTAGTACTAAAGCCCGTGTACACAGGCTATTTTTTGCAGTACAGCGGTCCCACCCCTTGCTCTCTCCCCCCTCTCTTTTGCTCTCTCTCCCCTCTTTTGCTCTCTCTCCCCCCTTTCTTTTGCTTTCTCTCCCCCCTCTCTTTTGCACTCTCTCCCCCTCTCCTTTGCACTCTCTCTCCCCTCTTTTGCTCTCTCTCTCCCCTCTTTGGCTCTCTCCCCCCTTTCTTTTGATCTCTCTGCCCCCTCTTTTGTTCTCTCCCCCCCTCTTTTGCTCTCTCTCCCCCCTCTTTGGCTCTCTCTCCCCCCTCTTTGGCTCTCTCCCCTCTTTTGCTCTCTCTCCTCTTTGGCTCTCTTTCCTCTTTTGCTCTCTCTCTTCCCCCTCTTTGGCTCTCTCCCCCCCTCTATGTGGCCCTTCTCCTCCCTCGCTGGTTCTGTCTTTCAAACACTTAGCCTTTCTGGCCACTCCCCCATCTCGGCAACCCGCCCAGTCACGCCCCATCACGGTGACACACACCCGGCCACGCCCCTCACCGAGCCCGGTCACGATCACCGCTGCACCAGACCACGCCCCCATCACGACCCTCCCGTCAGCCACGCCCCCTGACACTCCGCTTCAGCCTTGCTCTGTGCTGAGTGTCAGGATCCAAAACGGCCAGGTATGTTTGTCACGTGCAGTCTCTACTGCGCATGACTGCATCTGACAAACATACTTGGCCATTTATTATATAGGATATATATATATATATATATTCAAAAACAAGCGGCATTGGGCCTATGTAGTTTTGATTCTGTGCTGTGTTGAAAAGTATCTAAAATATCCTTTACACTCCTAGTGATTTTGGTAACTGAGTTTCATGGGTAGGAAATAATCAATGAAACATATACTGTATCTATGTTTTTGACACTTATACACAATAATTTACCACCCTGTGCCAGTATATCTCACAACAAAACATAATTGTACAGTTAACTGTATTTACAGCAAGAAATGAGGAAAGAATTTCTATTTTTTATATATGTATATTTATAAATTTGTTACAAGTAACACTCAAACAGTCTTAATCAGATATTACACCTTTAATGGCTATTAGTGATTTTAACAGTAAACTACATGCAGAAATAATCCTAGCCCCTAAATTATCAGTACCAATTGTGCTGTCATTTATAGCAACTGGTCATTCTTCTGCTTATATTACAGGCACAATCTGTGAAATAGGTAGTGTAGTGTCTGCGTCAGTGTGTTGTATGAGACTTTGTTCTATTGTTTGTTATATCCCATAAAACAGTGCTAGGTTTTTTTAAATAAAGTTTGTCAATTACAAGTTGCAGTGTCACAACTATCAACAATCATTTAGACAGTGTGGAAAAACATACGTAGTGTTTCTATTGTCCGCCTGTCAGTGGCACATTCATCCAAAGGGGTTTGCTTTGTATTATTATTTTTAAATCCAACATAAATATATTTTAAGAGTTAGGTTTTTAAGGAAATTATGCAATAAAGCCACCTGGGTGTAAAAACAATTTAACATGTGATAGAAATTTACAAAATAATATAATTTATTATGAATGATGGCTAAAAAAGCATATTATAAAGACTATTATATGACATTAAATAAATATATGTAATAATAGGTTTAACATGTGATAGGAAAATATACAACAACCTATAAACTTAAAAGTTTAATAAAACACTTACCATGGATGTATATGGGCTGTACTCTTTCAAGAAATAATTTTGTTTCTTTAAGGATAAGTTTCTCTTGTAGGGTGTTGTAGGGTCAGAAGGCTGTATTTATACCCATAAATATGACATTTCTATCATACTGACCACCCCACAGGACATATTAATGAAACAATGTCCCAGCACCCTAAACCTGTATTTGCTCGTCACCTGTGGGTCACCTCCCAGAACCCAGATAAGTCAGTAAAAAGAAGCATGAAGGTGACAACAAAATCCACAGAACATCCCACATTGTCACATTTCACACATGTTTTTTATTTAATATGTATAATATAAAATGCATTTTATTGCAAAACTAAGCACAATAAAAGAACACAAGTATTTTAAAGGGACAGTAAAGTCAAAATTAAACTTTTATGATTTGGATAGAGCATGTAATTTTAAACAACCTTCCAATTTAGTCCTATTATTATATATGTTTTTTTACTCTTGGGGGCCCATTTAACAAGCTCCGGATGGAGCTTGAGGGCCCGTGTTTCTGGCGAGCCTGCAGGCTCGCCAAAAACAGCAGTTATGAAGCAGAGGTCTAAAGACCGCTGCTCCATAACCTGTCCGCCTGCTCTGAGCAGGCGGACAGACATCGCTGCAATTCAACCCGATCGAGTACGATCAGGTTGATTGACACCCCCTGCTGGCGGCCGATTGGCCACGAATCTGCAGGGGGCGGCGTTGCACCAGCAGCTCACAATGCTGAATACAGAGAGTGTATTGCTCTCCGCATTCAGCGAGGTCTGGCGGACCTGATCCACACTGTCGGATCAGGTCTGCCAGACCTTTGATAAATATCCCCCTTGGTATCTTTTATTGAAGAGTAAAAGTGTGCACGTGTCTTTAGTATTCTATGGTAGCAGTGTTTTGCAACATTTTATAACAAAGCTACAAATAATGTTGCAAAACACTGCTGCCATAGAGTACATAAGACACATGCACACTCCTGAGCTCTTATGAGCCTACCTAGTTTTACTCTTCACTAAAAGATACCAAGAAAACGAAACAAATTTGATAACAGAAGTAAATTGAAAAGTTGTTTAAAATTGCATGCTCTATCTGAATCATGAAAGTTTAATTTTGACTTTACTGCCCCTTTAATATATGTGTGTTTTTGTGTTGTACCGTTTTAAACCTTACATGATGAATAAATTGTCTTGCAAAATAAGAAAATGCTTTAAATGAAGACCTTTTACTCATGTGATGCATAAAATAGATGCACAATTCACCACAAACAGATGACATTGTGTCTTGTAATTGTTTTGAAATATTATACATTGGATATTTCTATTTAAAAAAAAATAATTAAAAATATATATATAAATGTATTTCTTTAGAAAATATTTCCCTAGTGGGTGACAGTCCATAAGAATAAAAAAATAATTCTTTCTTTTTTTATGAGGATTGTTGTGCAGTTGTGTATTTATAATGAATTCGATTTGTAAATATTTCAGTTTGCATCTTGAGAGTAAGTCACAGTAATTTACAGCTTTGATTTTACCGTATATAAATCTGTCAGAATTTAAAACACCCATTATCTGTATAGTGTTCATGATTTATTTTTTAGAGGTAATTGTACAATATCTCATGTTGTTATCTCAATAATATTATCAAACACTCCATAAACTATCAGACTCACTCTGAGGGGTATATGTATCAAGCTCCGAATGGAGCTTGATGC
Source organism: Bombina bombina (assembly GCF_027579735.1). Lineage (NCBI taxonomy): Eukaryota > Metazoa > Chordata > Amphibia > Anura > Bombinatoridae > Bombina > Bombina bombina. The sequence goes on along the minus strand of NC_069500.1, from coordinate 490,704,501 downwards.
CCCGTGTTTCTGGCGAGCCTGCAGGCTCGCCAGAAACAGCAGTTATGAAGCAGCGGTCACAAAGACCGCTGTTCCATAACCTGTCTGCCTGCTCTGAGCAGGCGGACAGACATCGCCGGAAATCAACCCAATCGAGTACGATCAGGTTGATTGACACTTCCCTGCTGGCGGCCCATTGGCCGCGAGTCAGCAGGGGGCAGCGTTGCACCAGCAGCTGCCCCCTGTGAGCTGCTGGTGCAATGCTAAATACGGCGAGCATCTTGCTCGCCGTATTCAGCGAGGTCTGTCGGACCTGATCCGCACTGTCGGATCAGGTCCGACAGACCTTGATAACTAGAGGCCTCAGGCTCTAGAGAAGCGAACATTAGCTCTTAGTTTGCTGTTGCGTATCAGAGAGATGGTTTTCATTTTCCTGATCCGGTGATAGGTCAAAAGCAAATAGTATGTAGCCATCTAGGTATTTAATTCTATTTAACAAAAAAAGCCAGAGTCTGTGTTTTGTTTATCAGCTTTTTGTAAAAGTATTATGTTTCTGTTCGCAAAGTCAGGTATAAATGGTTTTGTGAGTATCTGATCGTTGTCCAAATAAAGTGCTGCATAATTTACAAAATGCTGCATGAGAAACAATGGGTTATTGTAAGAACCTGAACATGCATCATTATCACCAAACCCAATAATTAATAATTATGGTAACTGTCACAAAAATAAATTCTCAAAATTGCAGACTCAGGTTCTTGAGCTATGCTGTAAACGTTTAATCTCACTCTGTCTATTGTGTATTTACTGTAGTTGTCTGCTAAAAGCGTGACGTACGGCTGCGGAGATTTGCACACTTTTCACAAACAGTGATGACGGCGGAGTTTGTATCCTGAAGGGTTTGGGTTTAGCAGACATTAAGCAGAATGTAAACTACACAACATTGTAAATAGGAGAACAGAAAGGTGCATAATCCTGTATTAATCAAGTTGTTATTGCCATTTGAAAAGAGAAAAATACAAACCCATAAATATTCTTATTCACACTAATATTTATTGCTAAATTAGAAAACAGTCATTCAGCTACACTCTTTAAAAGCACTTAAACTGTAGATATGCCTGAAATAAATCAAATGTGGGTGAATACAAATAATACGTTATAGAATCACACACACCTTTGCTAATTGTAGAAAAACTAAGCTCCTAAAATCTGGGAGCTACAATCAATATTAACATTATTTAAGCAAAACGATGCTTTGAATTGAAAGCATCCTAATCAAAGGTGACCATTCTTAATAATATTCCCACGGATTATATTATAAAGTATCAAAGTATTAGCATCAAAAGAAATAGCTAGAGTAAGCAGTTAAAAAGAGAGAGACACCGCTCTCAGCCTGAACCCCTGATTGCGTTTCACAATAACACTTCCTCAGAGGGGTTATGCGCCGACGCTGTTGCAATATATTTATGCATATCCAAACCCTCTGGCATCCATTTGATCCTGCCAAAACATCTGTTACGTTAGGCATCAATAATTTATGAATATCAATTAATAAATTAATATGCAACAATCAAAGCACCGAATTACAACATTAATATTTTTTAGTTCTTGGTATTATGGTCGAATATGTGGAAGAAAAACACACGAAACAGTAAAATATCAATTGACAATTTACTTGGCAATCCATATTAAAAGTTAACACAATAAAACAATACTAGTACGAAAGACAGAAACAATACATGACACAGTGATAACACAAAACAATACAATAAACACAACCACGAATTAAAACAATACTCACAACAGTACACATTCTAACCTACAGGGCCCAGCCTGCCAGCTGGGCCCAGCATAGACTCCAGTCCTTTATCCTTGCTGGCTCATGGTGGAAGGGCTAAACCTTTTCCCTCAATTTACTCTAAAAATAGGACATACTATATCAGGTAGGCTTGTCTATGATATCACTACCTGGAAATTAATTCTACACACTGCCCCCAGTGGACCCTCTAGCAAATTGCATAATAATTATTGATAATTATGCTTAATTTATGACATACATCATTAGTGAATAATCAATACAAACCACCCTTTGGCTTATGTCATAATTACCTCTCAACTCTCCCCAGCTTTCACAATTACCTGCCCCACAACAAATCCCATTATTCCAAAGAACAATAGACATTTACCCATAATAGCTGCTTTCTATTGAAATACACCAGAAAGTTATTACATATTATCTGCTCTTTCAAACGTACACAATTGAGCATGTGCCTCACCAGTTTGAAACCTTAGCCTAAAATAGGCGCCTACCCACCCTTACAATCATGAATAACTCAACCCCATTTTTTTTCCTTATAAGCCAATGATATTGTATTCATGTGAGGATGTGAGGTGTAGCTCAATATAATACTAGACACAACAACCCAATAGCACCTCTAAATTATGTTGGACAGTCACTGGTACTGGACTCCTGTAGCCTACGGTTGGTCTGTGTGCCTGACATTTCCTAAACTGTAATCCTGGGAAACTAAAACAGTTTTTAAAGTCTCAAAGAACTTGCACACAGAAGAAGGATGTTGGATAACAGTTCATGTGTGTAGGGACTATTCTGTGTTTTGTGGTCATAGATTTTTCTTTATTTCCTTTACCACCTTGACGTAACACAGGCTCCTGCTCCTTTTTTTTTTTACTCCAATTACTCTCAGCTGCAGTTCTTCTTCTCACAATAAAAGATGAGCTTTCTATCCAGAGGTCTGGTCTCTTCTTATGGCTCCTGGGTGGCAATAAAATTCCCATTGCTGAAAAGTTCTTAAATGAAAAAACACAGACATTGATGTGCACAGACAGAAGCAGCAGATAAAATCCTCTCACTGCAAAGTTATTGAACACAGGCAATGATGGTCGGCTGATCACTTTGTGCCAATTATCACAAGTAACTATTTGGTTGTGGTGTCTTAAGTATATTTTACCCTATGGAGATAGATAAAATACCTACACATATCTCCTGAGAATTGTCTTTATACATCCATGCCACTCTTAATTCACTGATAAACACAATATCAGCAGTCTTCACAGATTAAACTGGAAATCAAACTTATCTTGTTGGGACTGTTAACTAAAGAAGGAGGCGGAGACATAGACCAAGGAGGAAAGGGAAGGGCCAGGGCACAGCCAAAAAGAAATGCACGCAACAAATACAAAATATGACTGTCATTAATTTATCCGAAACTGTACTAACAGACCCACAGATTGAAGTGCTCAGTCTGGGCTTGGGCTTCGTTCCAACCAATAAATTTGATTTATTTGAAACTATTGTTGACATAAATAGACTGGTTAGGGACCTGACCCTGAAAAAGTTTTTTTGGGGATCTAGTAACCAAGAGGAAGGGTTGGAAAATCAAACTAGTACTGATTCACAGGAAACTAATGAGGTTCTCCCCAATATCACTGACATTATAGATTTCAAAGAAGGGATTGATTATTTGACCTTACATGAGTTAGGGACTTTAAGTTCCCACTCAGATTTCCCTGTTAAGAGGAAAAACACAGGGTTTAGGCCCCAATCTATCTTTTACCCCACTAGAACCAGAGGACCCTTTATTGAAGCCTTTCATCGTAGGGTTGAGGAGGATCTGGTTAAACTCTCAGAACAGAGTAATAAGATAACACATAACCTGAGCCCAACCCAAAGATTGGCATTAGAACAGCTAGGGAAGAATGAAGACATAGTCATCAAACAAGCGGACAAGGGGGGCTGCATAGTGGTGATGGGGAGAGATAAATATGTTGGAGAGGCCTTGAGGCAGTTGACAGACATCCTGGTTTATAAAGAACTTAGCTATAACCCAACAGAAAGATTTGGGATTGAATTGAGACATCTTTTGGATGATGGTCTGAGGAGGGGGCATATTGACCAAGAGACATTTGATTATTTGATGGTACTTAAACCTGTCATCCCTATTTTTCATCACGTCCCCAAGGTCCATAAGACCTTGGAGGAGGTGAAGGGTAGACCAATTGTCTCAGGCATAGGGTTGCTTTTTGAAAAACTTTCAGGTTGGATTGAGTCCCTTTTGCAACCAGTCATTCACTTTTTGCCATCTTATCTGAAAGATACCACGCATCTCATAAAAGCAATGGATAGTGTCATATGGGAGGAAAATTGTACATGGCTAACAGTTGATGTGGTTGGCCTCTACTCGGCCATTCCCCATGAATTCGGCATTGAAGCCGTGAGGTATATGCTACGAAATTTTAGCAATTACCATGAGGATTTAATTGAATTTATTGTTGAGGCCCTTACTTTCCTCCTGACACATAATTATTTCAAGTTTGAGCATACTTTTTACCTCCAAAGACGTGGGACAGCGATGGGACATGAGGATTTAATTGAATTTATTGTTGAGGCCCTTACTTTCCTCCTGACACATAATTATTTCAAGTTTGAGCATACTTTTTACCTCCAAAGACGTGGGACAGCGATGGGAGCTAAATTTGCCCCATCATATGCCAACCTATTCATGGGTTGGTGGGAACTGTCCCACGTCTTTGGAGATAATAACCCATTCAGAGATAGGATTAGATCCTATAAACGTTTTATAGATGATCTCCTTTTTATCTGGGTGGGGGAGATTGCTGAGATGCAAGACTTTTTGATTTACCTCAATTCTAACAGGGTAGGTTTGGAATTCACTGCCCAAACAGGGACAAGTACAATACCATACCTGGATGTGGAACTTAGGGGGGATCCTCTAAATGGCAAGGTCTCTACATCCCTATATCGTAAGCCTATTACCTCCAACTCCTTGCTTCATGCTAGGAGTAATCATCCCCGTCATACGGGGTTTGGGGTGGCCAAGGGGCAGTTCATGAGACTAAAGCGGAACTGCTCCCTGGAAGAAGATTTTGCAAAGGAGAGTGAGACACTAAGTTGTCTCCTCTCTGAGAGAGGTTACTCACGCAAAGTCATCAATAGAGCCCATTTGGAGGTAACTAGGATGAGTAGAAGTGAGATATTAAGGGGGAACACCAGGCAAAGGAATGGTTATGATCTAACTAGACCTACTCTGGTTACTACCTATAGCCCGCAGTTTAAAGATATTACCAATATTGTCAGCAAACATCTACCTATACTTACAGCTGAGGACAGCTTGAGGGACTATGTGTCCAAAGGGTGCAATTTTGTCTCTAAGAGAGCATGCACAATTGGCAATTTGGTGGCACCAAGCGTACTAAGGGATAAAGAGAGGGCCAGCAGCAGTTGGCTAAGTGTGAAAGGGCACTTTAAATGCCACTTCTCTAAATGCATAGCCTGTCAGTACAGCAGAGTGACGTCCACCTTCCAGTCAGCAACAACCAATCGGGTTTTCAATCTGTCAAATTGTACAAATTGTAGAACCCCTTTTGTTGTATACATGGTAGATTGCTCCCAGTGTAACGGACAGTATATAGGGTGTACCACAAGGGAGGTGCGCTCTAGGATCAGAGAGCATCTAAATGATATCTCTCATGATAAAGACAGCTCAGGCCTCTCACAACACTTTATCTCTGTGCATGGGGGCGATGTTACGTCGCTCTCATGGCAGGTTATAGAATGTGTACGAACACCCCCTAGAGGGGGAGACAGAGCAGCACGCCTGATGCTGCGTGAAGCCTTTTGGATCTTCAAAATGAAGACAAGAAGGCCACAGGGCTTCAATATAGAGGGGGATGTGATAAATTTCTGGAAGAGATAGTAGTTTTCCCTTTTTCTCTATTGAAATTATAGGGTCCCCTATTTGATCAGTACAGCAGTGATTGCCTACTCATAAAAAATATACACATATATATGGTGCTGAAATATGAAATCTCAGGATATTAGATGTCAAACATGTATATTTTGCTAGTTAAAGAGGATAATTGAGTTTTATTTATATATTAGTTGATGTTGGACAAATAAATACTCAACAATGGGCTAAATGTCATTAGCCCTTATGTCTTTTCAATTATACATACAGGCTTAGAACTAGCGGAGAAAATATGCACATGTGGTAATATGAGCATTACTTATATATAAAAGCATCTCAAATAAAATCCTTTATTTAAACCAACTAATGGGGTAGAGCAAACATAAAAGTAACAAGTAGCTGACCAACTAGGGGTTAATCTTAATAGACTGAGGAACCAATAGGAAATTACCATCAGGTTTAAGAGGCAGGAAGGAGGGGTAACAGGTCATGTTCATGATTAAGGGATTAACCGAAACATGTAGGACAGACCAGTTCCTGAAAATGTTCTGCCTATCTTTTTGATTTTAACTTCTCTGTTGCCTACTAAGATGTTTTAATCTACATATGGATATTAAAATCATGTATGCTTACTTTGGAGGATCGCAGTGTACTTCTTTCTGTTTGATTGTACTGTTAACTAAACCCCAAATAAAACAAAAACAAAGTTCATCACCCTTACTATTAACACATATGTTATTTAACCAAAATGCCTACTTCCTATTATTCCTCTTAACTCCAAGTTGCTGTCTCCATGCTGACATTCTGACCCCCTGACCCCTTGCAATGAAAGTGGTATGCATTACAACCCTTCCTACTTGGTTCTAAATTTAAACCCAAAATGGATAAGGACAACCAATTAATGGCCCAACCAGAATAAAAAGGTAAAACCCCTCACCCATCCACCTACTAAATAACTTTGGATAAGTCACCTTATAGAAGCATTGTGCAACTGTCATTAACTTATAAGAGAGGAGTATGCATGAGATCATAGTATACACATGTTAAATAGATGCAATAATATAAAACACATTAGATCAGAATTTAAACAATAGTCTTCTTCTTGGATCATAACCGTGTTCCCGTTTTCACCTCTGTTATATCTAAAAGGAAAGAACACAGGTCATAAATACTTTCCCGGTCATTTATAGCATAAAAAATCCAACACTAGCACGTATGTATATATAATTATATATAATCTGGCAACTTAAACTACCAGCTTGTAGCTGCTTTCTCCTCCCTATCTGCATACACAGTTCTAAATATCTCTCCACCCCTCAGGTTTTGGGCATTATCCACTATTCTTGCACTTATGGTTTCCTCTACTTCTGCCCTCCCGCTAGGCCACAAATGTGTTCATCCTGAGGTGACCACCCCATAAACGAAATCACAAATGCTCCTACATCATCGGGTTGAAGACTGTAGCCACTACCCTTATTCAGGGACTAATGGGGTAATTTCCTACCTTTTGCCTTCCCCGCATTCATTTTTATAGAGGAGCAAACATGCAGCTAACCTCTTCCATCTCTTTTAAAGGCTATGGGCCAATATGTCTTAAATTCCAAAAATAAATCACATTACAGCTATGGGCATGCTTCCCATCTCCACCCTTACCTGGACACGTCAAATTTAGAAATGTGAAACATACAGCATTTCTTTCCGGCTCAGTAAAGGATTATGGGCCAATATGTCTCAATGACAGCTATGGGTATGTTTCCCATCTTTTAATCCTACCGGACATATAAAGTTAGTGAAGCAAACTACAACTCCACTTCAAGCTCTGTTAAAGGCTATAGGCCATTATGCCTGCAATTCAAACAACCCCACCACAACCATTGGATAAGTTCCCCATCTTTCAGACTTTCTCCTGGACATGTATCCACAACTCTTAGAGCACTTCATATTGAACCTTGCGGCAAAGAGCCTGCACAGCTGCACATTGTAGTGACAGTGGTTTTCCGCTTCTGTTACCATTTCCATTGTAACTCCTTGGTCCTGGGTGTTAAAACTGAAAGACATACTCCATACAATGGTTACCTTAGGCATATAATTGTAATTTCTTACAGATAAGACCACTCACACAGTGTAACAAAAAAAGCTTCTCCCCCTGGCTCGAGCTACTAGCCAAGGTGTACACTATATCTTAACGCAATGGCTTTGCACACATCCTCTGTTAAAAGGGTGGTCTTTATCTCACTAGTCACCATTATATATATTATATAAACATACTAAGCTGCATATTATTAAATGTTTACTCTACTAAACTTTCCTTTTTCTTCCTGTAAAAGAGAGAAATTAATTAATATAAAGGCAAATAAAAAGAATGGTGATTCTAGCTAAATAACACAGATTTAAACCAAATCTGTGTTTTTCATTATGGAGGCACGAAAAAAAACCTAGCTTAGCCAGTTTCAAAGTGAACTGTTAAAGGTCTTTTCATATGTAAATTACACTAGGCCTCAACACACACCATGTGGCCACAAAATGGTCAGTCAGTGGCACAATAAAATAGCTTCTAAAAAACACCAAAGATTTAAATAGAAAATCACAATAATTAGTTTCTATCTTCTACACCAATAAACATAATATTAAACTTACTTTCTGTATACAGGTGTGGCACAGTGATTCACACATTTGATATATCTTTGAACGTGCAGAAATGATAAAAACTGGGTACAATGCATCATCTATTTTTTCATTCATTCATTTATCTACAGACACACAAGTTACTGTAACTTTTAAAGCCAAACATTTGTATTTTCTCCAATATTCAAGCATAATCGCATACCTCGTCGCCAAATGTTACGTTAGGCATCAATAATTTATGAATATCAATTAATAAATATGCAACAATCAATGCACCGAATTACAAAATTAATATTTTTTAGTTCTTAGTATTATGGTCAAATATGTAGAAGAAAAACACACGAAACAGTAAAATATCAATTGACAATTTACCTGGCAATCCATATTAAAAGTTAACACTATAAAACAATACTAGTACGAAAGAGAGAAACAATACATGACACAGTGATAACACAAAACAATACAATAAACACAACAATGAATCCAAACAATACCCACAACAGTACACATTCTAACCTGCAGGGCCCAGCATAAACTCCAGTCCTTCATCCTTGCTGGCTCATGGTGGAAGGGCTAAGCCTTTTCCAAATCCCTCAATTTACTCTAAAAATGGGAGGTACTATATCAGGTAGGCTGGTCTATGATGTCACTACCTGGAAATGAATTCTACACACTGCCCCCAGTGGACCCTCTAGAAAACTGCATAATAATTATTGATATTTATGCTTAATTTATGACATAAATCATTAGTGAATAATCAATTCAACATCCTTTGCTATTATTGTCTCTCAGCTGTCAATCTAAAATGTTAGCCAATTAAAGAAGATTGCCCTCGTGGAATTCCTTCATACGGTTACAGCTAGTAATAATAATAATAATATCTTGTTACGTCCTATTATGATCCGATAGGCTGAAGACTGTTTACATGTTATTGTTCCTCCACGGGGGTATTATGCTCGAGTAATCATTTTATTTGTTGTGGTATTACTGATACAAAGTTATAACAGCAAGATCAATTAATAAGTATGAGAAAAGAGTGACTTCAAAGATTTTTTTTTTTAAATTACTCAAATAGAAACTTCATATTATGAAAAAGACGGTGTTGGCAAACTTGTTAATAATATGACTCAGCATATGAAGTATTTCATGGAGTGAAGCTATATGACAAATGTATTGATCCTTCTGTTATAACTTTGCATCAGTAATACCGCACAAATAATATGGTTTATCCAACATAATACCCATGTGTAGGAGAGCAGTGTCGCTCTCTTTTTTAACTGCTTACTCTAGCTATTTCTTTTGATGCTAATACTTTGATACTTTATAATATAATCTGTGGGGGATATTATTAGAATGGTCACCTTCAATTAGGATCCTTTCAAATCACCATTTTGCTTAAAGGGATAGTAAACCCAAATATATTTTTTCATGATTCAGATAGAGCATGCAATTTAAAGCAACTTTCTAATTTACTCCTATTATTAAATTTTCTTCGTTCTCTTGCTATCTTTATTTGAAAAAAGCAGAAAAATAAAAGCTTTGGAGCCGGCTCATTTTAGGTTGAGAACCTGGGTTGCGCTTACTGATTGGATGGCTAAATGTAGCCACCAATCAGCAAGCCCTATCCAGGGTCCTGAACCAAAAATAGGCTGGCTCCAAAGCTTTCATTCCTGCTTTTCCAAGAAGGATTCCAGTAATTTAGGTGATTTTTAAAGCATTCTTGGAAATTTAGTTATTGCTATCCTCCAACTTTGTGCTTGTATTATATATTAGGCACAATGTTGTGTGAGCCTTATTCTTGAAGGGGCAATTAAAGGGACAGTCTACCATAGAATTGTTATTGTTTTAAAAGATAGATAATCCCTTTATAAACCATTCTCCAGTTTTGCATAACCAACACAGTTATATTAATATACTTTTTACCTCTGTGATTACCTTGTATCTAGGAACCTTCTTCCAGCCCCCTGATCACATGACTGTTTATTATCTGTTGTCTTAAATTTAGCATTGTGTTGTGCTAGATCTTAAATAACCTCCTGTGCCTGAACACAGTGTTATCTATATAGCCCACGTGTACTTTCTGTCTCTTTGTGTTGAAAAGAGATTTAAAAAGCATGTGATAAGAGGCAGCCCTCAAAGGCTTAGAAATTAGCATATGAGCCTACCTATGTTTAGTTTAAACTAAGAATACCAAGAGAAAAAAGCAAATTTGATGATAAAAGTATATTGGAAAGTTGATTAAAATTAAGTCCTATCTGAATAATGAAAGTTTAATTTATACTTGACTGTCCCTTTAAGTCAAAATTAAACTTTCATGATTCAGATAGAGCAGCAATTTTGAACAACTTTCCAAATTACTTCCATTAACAAAATGTGCACAGTCTTTTTATATTTACACTTTTTGAGTCACCAGCTCCTACTGAGCATGTGCAAGAATAAACAGAAAATACGTTTATGCGTTTGCTATTGGCTAATAGCTGTCACATGATGCAGTGGGCATGGAAATAGACATAACTTTGAAATTTGTCAGAAAAAAATCTACTACTCCTGTGAAGTTCAGACTAAGTGCTATTGCATTGTCTTGTTATCATGCATGTGTTGATTATGTAAATATACTGTATTTACTGGTCCTTTAAGTCTATGCCATTAATGATAAACCTCCTAAAGGAAAGGTCACTATATAAGTGACACAGGAACTCCACAGTTTAGTGCTCTGTCTTTTAGCAAATCCTTTGTTATCACTGCTGCCCCGTAGTGTTCATGTAAAATAACCTAGGTGTGAATTTAGTAGACAGTGCATCACAATTGCACCCACATCGCCAACCCGTAAACCGCCGACCCCCCACATCACGATACACTAAATTAAACTATTAACTCCTAAACCTCATACCCCCTAACTTTAAATTAAAGTTACAATATACTTACTACCTTAAAATAAATAAAAAAAATGAAGCTTAAACTATAAATTAACCTAACATTACTATTTCAAAAAACTAAAATAAACGAAAAATAAAAAACATAAATTACAAAATTAAAAAATCCTAACACTACAAAAAAATAAAAAAAATCTAACATTACAAAAAAAAACACTAAAATTGCAAAAAATAAAAAAATTCTAAGATTACAAAAAATAATAAGCGAAATTATCCAAAATATTAAAAATTAAACCTAATCTAATACCCCTATAAAAACAAAAAAGCTACCTCAAAATAAAAACACCCCCTAATCTAATCTAATGCATTCAATCTTAAGTGTGCAGTGGAGATCGCATGAAGAGGAGCCTCCACGCCGCTGAGGACCGCCGCTCTGAATCCGTACATCGGGGGAAGACCACTCCGCAGCTCCGGGAAGAAGATAGAAGATGAAGATGGAGCCGCCTGGAAGAAGACCTTCACCGTCGGACTTCAGGAACTGTAAGTACCTATTTCGGGGTTAGACAAAGGTTGTTTTTTTGGGGGGTGTTTTTCTTTTTTAGATTAGGGATTTTTTATTTTAATGGGCAGCAAAAGAGCTAATTGCCCTTTTAAGGGTAATACCCAAACAAATGCCCCTTTAGGGGCAATGGGCAGGTTAGGTTTTTTTAGAGTTAGGTTTTTTTATTTTGGAGGGTTGGTTGGGTTTTTTATGTAAAAGAGCTGATTGCCCTACAAAAGGCCCTTTTAACGGCTATTAATAGTTTATTGTTAGATTAGGGGGTGTTTTTATTTTGGGGTGGCTTTTTTATAGGGGTATTAGATTAGTTTTAATTTTTATTATTTTGGATAATTTCATTTATTATTTTTTGTAATCTTAGATGTTAGCTTTTTGTTTTTTTTTCGTAGTGTTAGGATTTTTTTTATTTTTCGTTTATTTTTATTTTTTTAAATAGTTAGGTATATTTATAGTTTAAGCTTAGGTTTTTTTTTATTTCAGAGGTAAGTTTTTATTTATTTTAAGAAAGTGTAGATATTGTAACTTTAATTTAAAGTTAGGGGGTGTTAGGTTTAGGGGTTAATAGTTTAATTTAGTGTGTTGCGATGTGGGGGGTCGGCGGTTTAGGGGTTAATAGGTTTAGTAGTTGCGATGTGGAAGGCCTGCAGTTTAGGGGTTAATAGATTTATTATAGTAGTTGTGATGTGGGGGACGGCGGTTTAGGGGTTAATAGGTTTATTTAGGTGTTAGCGATGCGGGGGGCAGCGTTTTAGGGGTTAATCACTTTATTTAGTGTCGGCAATGTTGTGGGTGGCAGATTAGGGGTATTTAGACTAGGGTTTTATGTTAAGGTGTTAGGTTTTTACGTAACCTTCTTGTCCCCATAGACATCAAAGGGGATTGCATTATAGCGATCGCCATTACGTAATCGCAGTTGTTAGTTTTTTGCTAACACTTTCTCACCATTGATGTCTATGGGGGAAAACGTGCACGAGCACATCAAGTCAGGACTTGGCTTTTGTGCGGTATGGAGTTTAATGCACCATAACGCACAACACAAGAAAGTTTTTGTGTAACTTGTAATGGCAGCACTAAGGAAAGTGCGGTAGCGCAAAATTGTTAGTGTTATTTACGCACCGGGTTTAGTGCACAACTTGTAATCTTGGTGAATGTCTTTAAAAATGCCCGTAGCTGCAGCTTTTACATGAGATTTTACTATATTCAATGTAGTCTTAAAAGCGATACAGCTCGTCACAGATTCTGAAAAAAACTAAATTTATGCTTACCTGATAAATTTGTTTCTTTACGGATATGGTGAGTCCATGACTTGAGTAATTATTGTTGGGAATATCACTCCTGGCCAGCAGGAGGAGGCAAAGAGCACCACAGTTAAACTGCTAAGTATCACTTCCTTACCCACAACCCCCAGTCATTCGACCGAAGGGAAATGGAAAAAAAAGGAGTAACACAAGATGTAGATGCTTGAGTAATTACTGTTGGGAACCAATACCCAAGCTAGAGGACATGGATAAATAGGGAGGAACAAGACAGGCAGTCCTAAACAGAAGGCACCATCGCTTCAAGAACCTTTATCCCAAAAAAAGCCTCAGCCGAGGCAAAAATATAAAATTTGTAAAATTTGTAAAAAGTATGTAGAGAAGACCAAGTTGCAGCCTTGCAAATTTGTTCCCAGAGAAACAGACAAAGAGGGCAGAGGACTGGGGAAAATCCTTAGTCGCCTGTAAGTAAAAATTTAAGAGGACATACAACATTCGAATTGTGTAATAAATGTTCTTTGGAAGAAGGATTAGGGCACAGAGAAGGAACAACAATTTCCTGATTGATATTTCTATTAGAAACAACCTTAAGAAGGAAACCTAACTTAGTACGAAGAACCACCTTATCGGCATGAAAAATAAAATAAGGGGATCCACTCTGCAGAGCTGAGAATTCTGAGACTCTTTGAGGAGAAGAGATAGCAACAAGAAACAAAACCTTCCAAGATAGCAACTTAATGTCTATGGAATGCAATGGCTCAAACTGAGCCAGCTGTAACACTTTAAGAACAAGGTTAAGACTCCAAGGAGGAGGAACAGACTTAAAGACAAGCCTAATTTTGACCAAGGCCTGACAAATAGATTGCACATCTGGCACAACCACCAAACGTTTATGTAGTAAAACTGATAAACCAAAAATCTGACCATTCAGGGTACTGACTGACAATCCCTTTTCCAGGCCTTCCTGAAGAAAAGATAAAATTCTAGGAATTCTAATTCTACTCCAAGAGTAGCCCTTGGATTCACACCAATAAACATATTTATGCCATATCTTATGGTAAATATTTCTAGTAAGAGGCTTGCAAGCCTGAATCCTGGTCTCAATGACCAGAATTAAGCGTACAATCTCCAAGCAGTCAGCTTAAGAGAAATGATATTTGGATGAAGGAAGGGACCCTGAATCAGGAGGTCCTTCCTCAGAGGTAGTCTCCAAGGTGGGAGAGATGACATCTCCACTAGGTCTGCAAACCAGATCCTGCGAGGCTACGCATGGGCTATTAGAATCACCGACGCCCTCTCCTGTTTGATACGAGCAATGACTCATGGAAGGAGAGCAAATGGAGGAAACAGGTATGCCAACCTGAAAACCCAAGGAACCGCCAGAGCATCTATCAGAACAGCTTGCGGATCTCTTGACCTTTAACTGTACCTTGGAAGCTTGGCGTTCTGACGGGACGCCATCAGATCTTTCTCCGACACCCCCTATTTGAGGACTAAGCTGGAAAACCCCTCTAGATGGAGTTCTCACTCCCCGGGATGAAAGTCTGTCTGCTCAGAAAATCAGCTTCCCAGTTGTTAGGTGTTTCCCCAGGGGGGTAAGTGTCAGGTCAGGCCGAAGCCACGGGCCCAGTGTACCACCTGAGGCAGATGTAGATTATCTGATAAGGATCCCTTAGAATGACTCAGACCATGCAGCAATATGATCTAAAGCCAATCATATTTATTGAACAGTGCAAGCCTATCTTATAGACTTCAGTAACAGCATACAGGGTTAAGGGGATGAAGCTAACATCTGCGGAGACAACAAGGTCTCTGGACCATCTTATTGACATTATATCCTTCTGGGCATACAGCCAAAGTACATTGACAAGGCCGAACAGCTAAAGAAACTACCATAACATGCACATAGTTCGCCCTACATAATAACCCATTATAATAAAGTCAAATCATTACAAAATGGATGCTAATCATCACAAGATGGCTGCGAGGAACAAGATGGCGCCCAAAAACAAGATTGCGTTAGTCAGGTTCACATTAACCCCTAACCTACCATCCTTTTATTCTTACAGAATAACATAAAAATAGACAGGCATAGAAAATTAGTAAAGCCTTATATTATGTTAACAGAACTCTATGTGAGAATACTAAAGAGAAAAATATTCCTATGTCGTGATATACTTTAATAGGCTAATTGTCACTGCATATCAGTACAGCCCCTCCAATACCTTCCATCTATCTTCCAGCCCTCCCAAAACTACCGGTCTACCGGCACAGAGACCCAACCAGCCCCCCATCTACCCCCAAACGACGCTGCATCGTTTATTTCTCCACCTGCATTGCTAGCACCCCCCAATATGTCCAACAGTTCCTTCTCCACAGTAACGCATGACATAGCAACAGCACAACTGTCTCTAGATGGCCTCTGATCACTTTAAGGACAGTCTTTGTCCATTTGAGAGTGCTGCACCTTGACACTTTGCTATAATACAATTCTCCAACAGTTCATTTGCAGTAGGGGTGCTTATCCAATGTTCTTCCGCAGGGAGATGCTGGAAATCTGATGGTTTGTTCATGGGGTAGACAAGGCAACCAGTGGATACCCATGGCAAGCAAACACTCGAGTCACAGGGAGTCTAGGAAGCAAACAGAAACAGTACAGGATGAGTACACACCGCGATACAATCACAATTATGTCCAAATAAAACGTCACTTTCATCCTATGTCATTTAAAATCAAACAAAACATTGTTGATATATAATACAAACTAAATACATTGATATTTCTCAGAGAATAATTTACAACTTCTCTATACACTTTTAAATGATACTTCATGAATACCAAGCAAGTGAAAACCTGCCAGACTTCATCAAGGGCCTGAAGGGTTATGCTAAACTGATGCTAAGGCCTGCCCTGTAGCAAAAATGAAAAAAGGAAAACGGTCAATAAAAATAAATGAATTTCTTTACAGTGTCACTTTGAACTTCTAAAAAATAAAAGAACCTCATGTTGCTTTATTCTGCATGGCTGCTATCTATAATGTTTATAATTCTCCAACCATGATCCTAATATTCAACAATCTCATCTGATATAAACACTACTAGTTTACTAATTATTTTATGCAACCTAAATTCTCTCACACTCCTGTATGAGGAACGCATACAAACAGAACATCATTTAAAACTACAAACTCTTTTAAAGGTAAACACATCTTTATGGTAAGAATTACTCTCTTTGACAAACATCAGGAATGACCAAATTCACTTTGCAGATACCATACTAATTAATAAAAGGGAAAAAATACATTTGCTTTCCTGGACTATCTATTCCCTAAACAAATATTTCTCCGTATATTTAATATAAACTTCTAGCTTAGACGTGTCCTCCTTATGTTCTAAAGGGTGAAGGGTCTAAAATATTATGATATATTGCAGCATTTTCCTTAAACATATTTTTTATACTCAGTGGGCCATTCAATAGGGTACAATACTGCGAAGTTCACAGTTACATTTATCTAAAGGGTTACTTTGTTAAGCACATAAACTACAATGTGCACTAATACCAGTAAAGCATATGATCTCTTATACCAAATATGATCAATAAAAATAAAACAAATACAAGAGAATACAAAACAAGCAATATAAGGAATCGAGTTAAAACAATACTCCCCTAATTTAATTGGTTGACCCTGTAACAGCATAACAGGTCCTCCATATCGAGCGGCAAGGCACAGTCCAGAGAAGGATAGTCTTTATGTCCTGAAGACACACATCAGAGGAAACAGTCATGGATTACCCAGAGTCCAGTTCTGGGGCTGGTACCAGCATGCAAAGCAAAGAATGGATCCAAAGATAGTTCAGCAACTTTTACTGCAGTATGGTGGTTAAAACAAGCTTGACAAAAGGTCTTTCATCTTCATCTTTTCTTTCTTTAAAGGTTTACTTGCTTTCAATCTTTAATCTTTTGAAGAGTGCACTTATGGAATTTTGCCTGTAAAGATTTGACCTAAATATGGAAACTCAAAAATAATTCAGTTAGTGTCTTTTAATCTCTGGATACAGCATCATACTCTCATCCTGCAAATACAAATATAGTGTTAAGAACCAAATAGAAAAATAAAACATTTTAGGCATCTGAAATATGAGAGCAAAATACAACACAGAGAGACAATGAAGAGATCTAATCCACCAGGGAGGGAAAAAGGAGTGGGTTATGGGTATACAGGCTACGACCGGGGTGGCCATCAAGGTAGATGATGTCCGTGGCCAGATTCCCAATGAAGGAAAGTTCTAGACAATCCTAGGGACGTAGTGCATCCTGCATAGGGACAAGACAGGGACAGGGAAAATTAGGGCACAGCTGGTGGTTTATGCAATAACATTGTAAGAGGAGATTCGTTTTAGGTTCACCTCCTAAAAACAATCACCCCCATTACATAAAGATATTCATCAATACTCATCAATACTTCCCCCTTGTTTGCGTGAAACATCTCATGTGACACGCAAACACAACATAACAAGAGACTAAACGACAAATCATGCACTCTACTCATGCAGAGACAATTCTCAATAGCAAGCAAAATCAAATACACTTCACAATTCAATATGCTGTCCATACAGCACGCTTCCACACGTAGTCACAAAAGAGAAAAACATAGCAAACAAACATTGAAAACCAATTGTTATTGTCTTTCACAAAACAAAACATTAGCTGCCGACACAAATTTCAAACAGCCACAATTAACCTAAAAATCAACACATATTCTGACATTCACTGAAATGCCATACTTGCAAAACACTACAAACAATTAAAATCATCCACTATGTACAAAACTTTGATATCACACAAAGAAAGCAATCACAGCAGATGCCCAAGAAACTTCAGTTGCAGATTGTACAAATAAAATTGCGCTTATTTGGGAACGATCAGATAACCATGGTACAGCCACCGTTCTCCTGCCGCATGCACCAAGCAAATCCACTGTTAAAGGGACATACTAGTAGAAATGAAAATTTCATTATTCAGATAGGACTTTTAATTTTAACCAACTTTCCTAGATGAAACCAAACATAGGTAGGCTCATATGCTAATTTTTAAGCCTTTGAAGGCTGCCTCTTATCACAGGCTGTTTAAATCTCTTTGCAACACCAAGAGACAAAATAGCCATATAAATAAAACTAAAACTATAATCAGATAAATTAGCAAGTTATGTAAATGCAGTAGAATCAGAGAAATTGTGCATCATTTGTTTGCTGTCCCCTATTGCCTTAATATAGGGGTGTTTATAGTAGACACATTATAGACCACGGCATAGCTGATAAGCAGCAATCAAACTCATGGCAATTATAGTTGTAGACTGTGTCATAACCATATAGCTACATATTTGTAAAAGTGTCACTTAAATCACTTCATTAAATAATATCTCATTTATTTATTGAACGCAGTGGGGGTTATTTTTTTATTTTTTATTTTTAATACATTTTTTTATTGAGGTTATGAAAAAATACAGCTTATGTAAGGTGCCATATAATACAGATATCAAACTATAAGACAAACAGAAATATTTTGATTAAAGCAAAAATAACACATTCGATCTGTGTGGCTAGTCATCTTAAACCTCTGTTTTATACTATATGCTGAAATGAGTTCCTCTGTGCAAACAACGGGCTACTTTTGAACCCATCCAAGCTAATGGACACTGAGAGAGGAAATTGGCATTGAGGATGGTCTCTTTTGGACCTAGTACTAAAAAAAGAGCAAGATGGGGAAAATCAGCAGATCCTAGCTGTTTTAAAGAGATGAAGAAAAGGGGAGGAAGAAAAAGATGAGAAGAGGGGGATGGGAAGGAGAAGGGGAGCGTGACCAATAGCTTAGAAACATAGTGACGTTATTATAGTATGACTTTGTAGTATCTCTACTAAGGACATTATAAGTCTAGTAAAGTGGGTGATATAGTGACTGGGAGTTAAAAAAAAAATAGAAATAAAAATATAGATATCGCTTTACCGTTTGAGGCGTGGGCTTTGACTCTATTATATACAATGTTCTAGTATATTACCTGGAGCGTGTATATTGAAATGGGGAGAGATATAAGAGCGTATGGACATAAAAGCTTGATGAAGTAATTTTCTCAGATGAAGGCCATGTGCTATAGTTACCTGGGGACATGGTCATTCTATTCATTAAGAAAAAAAACAACAACCCTATAACACACTATGATGCTACCTCACTTACATAGGGTGTACATGGTCTCTTAGTATGTTAGGATATATGTGAGGTTAGAGGGGAGATGACTAAGTCTGGGGTAGATTGTTTGCCATCTTGTGGGGGGGTTGCATAGAGTGGCGGTATAAAAGAGGCTTAGAGGCTATTGTTTTGAAGGGAGGTAAGTTTCGGGGGGGGGGGGTCGTCATATGGGCTAGCCAGGGTTTGCGTAGTGTCCCAATAATGTGATGTGTAGGAGTAAAAATTAAATGGGGGTAACATATAACTGAGGCCATTAACATAAGCTTAATCAGTACTTTAAAGATTCTCCTTTGAGCTAAAACATCTAAGATGGGTTGTATATGTCTCTGATTATGAGAATGGATATTATACATATTGATCCCTAGTATGCTACTGACAGGTAATACTGGATTAATTAGAGTGTACTTCAATACTGTGTTCTCTGTTGTAGGCAAGGCTATTACATATATTAGAGCTGAAGAACTTAAACTATCTCTGTGAAGGAGGGGAAAACATTCAACGCTGATCTCTTTTAGTTTGAGGGGGGTAGCAAATAACAATAAGGGGTTTCCTCTATATCTACTTATTCCAAGTTAGGAGGTCTAATAAAAAGTTATAACATATTCCCATATCCAACTTAGAGCAAACAGGCAACAGTGGGCATTAGCCATCTGCATGGTCATTGAGCTAACAGTGCAACATTAACTTTGTTTATATTAAAGCTATAGTATTGAGCTATACAAAAACATAATGCAAAATGCTTAGATCTCAGCACAATGTCTATCATGCCGGATTTCGGGTGAGCGTCCGTCTAACCCACCCCGGAATCTTGAAATTGTTCAAATGGAACCTCTCCATGTTGGGGATGTATATAAGCCAGATTTAGCCTCAGCGCAATTGCTGCTTTCATTTGATCCAGAGAGGGTATAGGCAGTAGCGCCATAGGTATTGCTCTAGATCCAAAGATGAACGTGTACTGTGGCCTCCGTTTCTGTTTTATAATGGTGTCTGGCGAGATCTCCATAGCGGGCTTATTCACTGCAATGTCTAACGGGGCTCTCCTACGCCAATATGTAACTCTATTTTTCAATCCTGATCGTTGCGCCTCTGTGTTCGTCTCGGCGCTTGGGTCTTGTAAGTCGTGGCCGCCCTTTAAAGACTCTCTGAGAGAGCAGGAATCAACATAGGTGATCTGCGCAGTCTGAATCTGCCGTGGTTGTACTGGGAGAGCTGTGGTGATCCCTACCTTCACTTGACTTCCAGATCTCCGTAGGGGATGAGCAGTAAGCTGTGAGTCTTGGGAGGTAGCTTGAGGAGTATAGTTGGGATAATTAGGCCATGTAGACTGAAGAGATGTTGTTATGAGGTCTTCCGACAAAGTCTCGCGTAGTGGGACTACCGGCTCCTTACTATCTGGGGTATCACTAGTTGGCCCCGCCATTGCTGTTGCTAGCGTGTCAGTCAGGCTCGAGAATTGATCGTCCATCCGACGGATCAAATCTTGCAGTAAGGTCTGTAGTAAACTCTGATCCTCTTTTGTAGAAGTCATTTTTCTTCCTATACTGGCCAATAGGTCACTTAGGGCTATGATTATGGACGGCGCACCGGGAGACAGAGCCGAGGATCCTGTGAGATTAGGCCTTATCTGATTAAATCAGGTCAGAGGCGCTGTAAAGTTTATAAAGCTGGAAAGTTTTATGATCCTCAGGTTTAGTATAGGGAGACAAGCTCGATTCTATTTTATAAGCCAAACAATTTTTAGAGAAAATAGAGGTATTTGAAGTCTCTAGTTGGAGTATGCTTATTTTGCGACTTCTCCCGATGCTGCCTGGCCACGCCCCCCAGTGGGGGTTATTTTAATAACAAAGAATTTTGTAATATCTGTGAGATACAGTTTGACAGCAGAAGGCCACAGAAATCAAATTATCAGTTTTAAGCTATATTCTGTGACAGAATATAATATAAATACTGGTTTCTTTGTAGTGAGCAATTTATATTTATCATTTTTTATAACATAGAACACCAGTACTGCCGCTTTAAATGTAAAGTACAAATCTTTCTCTCTGCGACGAAGCCAAACACAAGAGAGAACTTTTTTTTTTGTTTAAAGAAAAGCAAAACATGCACAGTGTTATCATTCTTCTCAAGGATAGTAAGGCAAGCTCAAAGTTTCATTTTTACTTAAAGGAAAAACACTGTTTACTGCTAAAAAATATAAAATTCACACTAAAACTTGATAAATGCTAATTAGTTTAACCACAACAAAATTATTGGATTTAACGTTGTGTATAATTTGATATTCACCATTCTGCAGCTCTCCAGCCAAATATAACAACCGCATATAACACAAAAATAAGCTTTCTACAAAAGAATAATAATACAATTTCCCCTTTAAATTATTCCCAATGATCCTTATAATAAAAAATGTATACTGACGTTCATTAAATAGCCTAAGCAAGCAAAAGCAGCATAAGAACGCACTCACAGCGGGATGCAGGCTAGTTAAAGGGACATTTTACCCAAACTAAAAAAAAATAATCTTTAATTGAAAGTGCTAACACAGTGAAATATACTAGTGTTAGGCTTACAGTAAACCTCATTGTCTTTTCTGTAAATATTCCCCCTAAATTCTAAGATGTTATATCAGTTTGCCTGTATCCCTTTAAATATTTTCACTCCTCTGTTTTTTTTTCTTGTGTTTTTTCGCTAGTCTCACAGATCACTACACTAAAATTGTAGACAACTTATCACTTCAGTTTGCATTACAGAGAGAATTAAGTTATACTGCAAAAAGAAATATCTGCTATCTAAACGGCAGATTTAAAATAAATATATACAAAGAAAGGTCTCTTAAAATATATTTTGCAAACTACTAATACAGTGTTATTGCTGCTCCTGGACTCCTTTCACCAGAGTGATCCTTTAAATAATAAAATGACAATTTTCTATTGCTCCGTCTACGCACTGAGCTCTGATTTTACAGACAAATATAAGATAATGAGATATTATTATTATCTAAAATTCAACCCATTGCAATCAACTGTGTTTTGAAAGCATAAAACCAGCTACTTCATATATATACAAATAAACTTGCAAATGCAATTTCTCCTATATTTTATAATATGCAGCTTGTATAACAAGTCATGGACAATACATTAATACAACACTATGTTACAGTGGACTGTCCCTTTAAGGACTAACCATTTATCACGTAAATCTCATATATATACCCTAACCATAATTTAGGCTGCTTGCATGATTTACCACACAAATTCCACCTCTGTACTGTAGCATGACCTGCAGATTAATTTACTTGCAACAAAAACGGACACACTTTTAGATAAACTTTCAATTACAGCCTATAACTATATTTCATTGTGTGCACCAACTCCGTGCACAGAACTTACAAATACAACATACGTTAACCCATTAATCATACCAGAAACAGTTTCATATTTACCAGAGCGTGACAAAAAATCACACACACCATCGCACTTTCAAAGCCACTTTCAAAGCCGTTACTTCACTTGCTAAAACAATATCATATATTTACATGCCAAAAAACAATTAGCACTTAAAACTAAAACGGCTTATTAATACCACTTACTTAAAACATGCTGTTGACTGATTTCCCAGCAGAGAAACAGAAAGAAACATTTTTACAGCGATACAGACACACAAGCTCATTCCATCTCGCATACCAGAGATTCACTCCCTTTTTTCCTTTCTCAGAAAAACATCTATTTCATAGCGTACCACATACATATAAAAGACCACCAGATTAACTTGTCACCAAGTTCAAAATGCATTTCATTCCGAATCCACGCAAAATGGCCATTTTTTGCCTGGATTGGGACAGTCATTTTCAAATAATACATTCTGTTTTTGGTTTAAAGTAAATCTGTTACACGCATACCACAGTGAGAACCGACAGACCATCACACATTATGCATCTCAATATACAAAATTTCCTTTTCATTACTGCAAGCAAACAAAAAGTCTTACAAACGGAGCTGCTGTAACAGTTTCTTTTCTTTTTTTTTTTCTCTTCTGATCTATGTGCGCACTCAGTGGCGGCCCCCCTTCTTTGCCTGCTACATTTTTTAACACAGAGATTTCTCTATTTACCACACAGCAGTATTCACTGACAATGTTTTAAAAATATTTCTGTCTTTTGCAGAAACTATTAACTCTTTTTTTTTCCGACCTTACACATGTAATTTTCTCTGTGCATTCTTATCTATAAGCAGATCCCATTTCTCCACACAATAATAGCCACAATAATAACATGCATAGCCACTTAATATTTTCTAAGCAATTATATAGCAGCAACACAAACAAAACAAAGCAAGCATCAGATATCAACATGAGCTTCAGGTCGGTAACAAAACTCTATTATGAGAATGAATATGGGAAACTTTAACACACGTGAGACTCACTCACTGCCAACTTTCCCGGGGGAGCTTAGCTTAAAATTTCCATCAAATGGCATTCATTTATTTCTTGCGCGCTTATCACAGACAGGACTCACAATACCTGTCGTAACCCAGCACAGGACTCTTAACCTGGCTGGAGGGGTTATCACAACTGCTGGCAGGACTATAATCCTCCGCAAACCTGCGTCTCAACCACAGGAACCCCTTAACCCTTTATCATATATTATCAACACCTATTACCAGACTAAATTTAGGTTCAGATTCACAGAAGGAAAGCATGGTAAAAGCACTCATACTCACCCACGGCGAATCCCACATAACTGACACCATAATTGTTAGGTGTTTCCCCAGGGGGGTAAGTGTCAGGTCAGGCCGAAGCCACGGGCCCAGTGTACCACCTGAGGCAGATGTAGATTATCTGATAAGGATCCCTTAGAATGACTCAGACCACGCAGCAATATGATCTAAAGCCAATCATCTTTATTGAACAGTGCAAGCCTATCTTATAGACTTCAGTAACAGCATACAGGGTTAAGGGGATGACACGTTAGGACCGCGCCATTTTACACAGTTATACAGAGTAAGATACAATGTGAAGCTAGAAAATTACTTTCTCATAACAAGAATCACATAGTCATAATAAGCTAACATCTGCGGAGACAACAAGGTCTCTGGACCATCTTATTGACATTATATCATTCTGGGCGTACAGCCAAAGTACATTGACAAGGCCGAACAGCTAAAGAAACTACCATAACATGCACATAGTTCGCCCTACATAATAACCCATTATAATAAAGTCTAATCATTACAAAATGGATGCTAATCATCACAAGATGGCTGCGAGGAACAAGATGGCGCCCAAAAACAAGATGGCGCTAGTCAGGTTCACATTAACCCCTAACATAAGTTGTCTACTCCTGGAATGTGGATGGCAGATAGACAGCAATTGTGGGTCTCTGCCCACTGAATAATCTGAGTAACCTCCTTCATGGCTAAGGAACTCTGAGTTCCTCCCTGGTGATTGATGTAAGCCAGGTTATATTGTCTGACTGGAACCTGATAAACTGGGCTGAGGACAACTGAGGCCAAGCCAACAGAGCATTGTAAATCACCCTCAACTTCAAAATGTTGATGGGAATAGCAGACTCCTCCCGAGTCCAAAGGCCCTGAGCTGAGTTCCAGACTGCTCCCCAACCCAGCAGGCTGGCGTCCGTGGTCATGATCACCCAGGAAGGTCTCTGAAAGCTTGTGCCCTGAGACAGATGTTCCTGAGAAATCCACCATGAGAGAGAGTCCCTTGATGACTGATCTAACTCTATTCTCTTAAATAGATCCGCATGGTCGCCATTCCATTGTCTGAGCATGCACAACTGGAGAGCTCTCAAATGAAATTGAGCAAAAGGAATGATGTCCATGGAAGCCACCATCAGACCGATTAGCTCCATATATTGAGCTACAGAAGGATAAGCAGTAGCCTGAAGAGAGAGGCAAGAGGAAATGATTTTGTTTTTCCTGACCTCTGTCAGAAAAATCTTCATCAATAGAGAATCTATTATGGTCCCTAAGAACACTACTCTTGTAGCAGGGGAAAGGGAGTTTTTTCCAGATTCACATTCCATCCGAGGGAACGAAGAAAAGACAACAATATCTCTGTGTGAGATTTTGCTTGTTGAAAAGATGGCGCCTGAACCAATATGTCATGCAGTTAGGGCACCACAGCAATTCCATGAGAACGGATCACTGCCAAAAGAGCCCCCAAAACCTTTGAAAACATTCTGGGAGTCGTGGCTTGACCAAATGGAAGGGCCACTAACTGGAAATTTTTGTCCAGAAAGGCAAATTTCAGGAATCTGTGATGGTCCCTGTGAATAGGAACATGAAGATACGCATCCTTTAGGTCTATGGTTGTCATGAACTGACCCTCTTGTACTAAAGGAAGAATGGAGCGTATAGTCTCCATCTTGAAGGATGGAACTTTGTGAAACTTGTTTAGACACTTCAAGTCTAGAATGGGACGGAAAGTTTTTATTTTTTTGGGAACCACAAATAGGTTGGAGTAGAACCTGAGACCCTGTTCCTGCACTGGAACTATCACTTCCAGGGAGGAAAGATGTTGTATACATTTCAAGAACGCCTCTCTCTTTATCTGGTCTGCAGATAATCTTGAGAGATGGAATCTGCCTCTGGGAGGAAAAGTCTTGAATTCCAATTTGTAACCCTGGGATACTATGTCCACAGTCCAGTGATCTGGGACATCTCATATCCAGTTTTGACAGAGCTGAGAAAGTCTGCACCCCACCTGATCCGATCCCGGATCGGGGGCAAACCCTTCATGCTGATTTGGAATCAGCTGCAGCTTTCTTTGATTGTTTACTCTTGTTCCAAGACTGATTGGGTTTCCAAGAAGACTTGGATTGTTCCTGCTTGGAAGAAGAAGGGGAAGTCTTTCCTCTGAAGTTATGAAAGGAATGTAAATTACTCTGACGTCCTTTAGGCCTATTCTTCTTATCTTGAGGTAGAAAAGACTCTTTTCCACCTGTAATATCAGAGATAAATTCTGCCAAACCGGGTCCAAACAAGGTTTTGCCCTTGTAAGGAATCGCCAGAAGTTTGAATTTAGAGGAAATGTCCGCAGACCAGGATTTCAACCATAACGCTCTCCTGGCTAGGACAGCGAAACTAGAAGTTTTAGCTCCTAGTTTAACAACCTGTAAAATGGCATCTGCAATAAAGGAATTGGCCAACTTAAGAGCTTTAATGCTATCTTGAATCAAACATGGCGTCGAACCAATAAGATGCCACACTAGTCACGGTGGCAATACACACCGCAGGTTGCCATTGGAGACCTTGATGAACATTAATCTTTTTCAAATAAGCCTCCAGCTTCTTGTTCACCGGATCCTTAAAAGAGCAGCTATCCTCAATAGGAATAGTGGTTCTCTAAGCCAGAGTGGAAATGTCCCCTTCAACTTTGAGTACAGTATACCAAGGGTCTTTAATGGAGTCCTCGACAGGAAACATTTTCTTAAAAATGGGAGATGGGAAAAAAGACACCCCTGGTTTCTCACATTCCTGTGAAATAATCTCCCTAGCATGGCCCTGCACAGGAAAAACCTCCAAAGTAGAAGGTTCATCAAAGAAACTATTAAGTTTACTAGATTTCTTAGGAGTGACAAAGACAGGGGTATCAGAGTCATCTAAAGTAGCTAAAACCTCCTTTAACAATACACAAAGGTGTTCAAGCTTAAATCTGAAGGATACCACCTCAGTCTCAGAAGAAGGAATTATACTGTCCGAATCTGAGATTTTACCCTCAGAAAGTCCCGATGTATCTTCCTCATCAGACTTATGAAAAAAGGCAACTTGGGAAGCAGAACTAAAGACAGGCACCTTACTTTCTGAATTTCTAGATTTCTTCTTACGTTTTCCCTGTAATCTGGGAATGGCAGCTAATGCTGCAGATACAGCTGAAGATACCTGGTTAGCAATTTCTGCTTTTAAATAAACTCCACTAGGAGTTATAGAGGAACCGCAGGGTACTGCATGTGATGCCATTGAGGCTTGGGACGTAGCAGGAGAAAGCTGAGGTATTATTTTAACAGCATCATCCTGAGAGACATTAGGCTCAAAAATGTTACCTTTATTTTGCAAGGTTTTCTTGACACATGAAGAACAAAATGGCATAGGAGCTGCAATTTGTGCATCTAAACATAATAAGTATGAATTCATGAGAGCAGGCTCTTGCTCCATATCAGACATGTTGTGAAACAGTAAATGAACTTGTACAGATACGTTTTATAGATTTTAATATTCAATTAAAATAAGCCAAGGAAAAAATACAAATTTTATCCCAAATTAGGGTCCATCCGCAGCTAAAATTATGTGAGAAAAGTTAAGAAAAAACATTTAATAAACATCAAATAAACTTCTAAAATACCCTTCAGGCAACTCCACACCTAAATTACTGAGGTGCCTTACTGCTACCAATTAAGACCGGATCACGAAATGGAGAAAAACTACTTTTCCCTCAGAAACGTTATGAAGTAAAGCCGGTCATGTGACTGCAACTGACGAGCTCAAATTACTGCTGTGACACAGAGAGGCACTAAAAATAGCTTCCTGGTACACTGAAAAGCTGTGCTAAAGTTGACTGTGCAAGCAAGGACTTTATAATTACAGATAGAGTATTAGCTAGATATCTTTAATCTCATAATCTGACATCCCACATATTAACAGGTCCTCTTGTTACAGCATTATTTCTGAATTTATTAATAGCTGGCTACAAAAGATAATGTTTGTATCTGACTGCTTGATATCATACAAACCAAATATAATGTTTCACATATAGATACATGATTCTCAGAGGTATTATTCACACATCTATGCTTTATATTGATATCTAGAGAGTTTAAGTGTTTTTAAACGTGTATGATCGAATAGTTAAACCAATAAAGATAAAGTATGAATGGTTAAAAATCGTTCCTGTATTATTCAGTGAGAATTTTTCCTAAATAATTGCAGGAGTAAAGCACTCTTTTTTGTTACAGACTTTGTTACTCATTTATCTATGAGCCTTGCAATATAAGCCATGATTGAACATTTTTTCTTGGAGTGCTGCTTTTCAAACTATGATATGAATGTCTAATATCTCCAAATGAACCAGTGTTATTTGTAGAAAAAATAGATCTCATCATGATTCTGAATCTTTAGAATATTTAATGATCAATAAAGTTGATTTCACAATTGTTAGGCTTTTAAAAAAAATATACATTCACCTTTTTTTTCACTTTTGACTTTGGCTGTCTCACTGTATGTTTTTCTTTGGGTCAGTGATCTAAAGTTCTCTAATCAGATGAGATTATCTAAAATGATCCCCTAGCACTGTGAGATCCCTAGCAATATTCTAAAAGAGAAATTGTGCTGTACTTCTCTAAAGGGCAATCCCTGCATTTCTAAATGTGAAGGAGAGACAATCCCAGTACCATACAGGGAGTGCAGAATTATTAGGCAAGTTGTATTTTTGAGGATTAATTTTATTATTGAACAACAACCATGTTCTCAATGAACCCAAAAAACTCATTAATATCAAAGCTGAATAGTTTTGGAAGTAGTTTTTAGTTTGTTTTTAGTTATAGCTATTTTAGGGGGATATCTGTGTGTGCAGGTGACTATTACTGTGCATAATTATCAGGCAACTTAACAAAAAACAAATATATACCCATTTCAATTATTTATTTTTACCAGTGAAACCAATATAACATCTCAACATTCACAAATATACATTTCTGACATTCAAAAACAAAACAAAAACAAATCAGTGACCAATATAGCCACCTTTCTTTGCAAGGACACTCAAAAGCCTGTCATCCATGGATTCTGTCAGTGTTTTGATCTGATCACCATCAACATTGCGTGCAGCAGCAACCACAGCCTCCCAGACACTGTTCAGACAGGTGTACGGTTTTCCCTCCTTGTAAATCTCACATTTGATGATGGACCACAGGTTCTCAATGGGGTTCAGATCAGGTGAACAAGGAGGCCATGTCATTAGATTTTCTTCTTTTATACCCTTTCTTGCCAGCCACGCTGTGGAGTACTTGGACTCGTGTGATGGAGCATTGTCCTGCATGAAAATCATGTTTTTCTTGAAGGATGCAGACTTCTTCCTGTACCACTGCTTGAAGAAGGTGTCTTCCAGAAACTGGCAGTAGGACTGGGAGTTGAGCATGACTCCATCCTCAACCCGAAAAGGCCCCACAAGCTCATCTTTGATGATACCAGCCCAAACCAGTACTCCACCTCCACCTTGCTGGCGTCTGAGTCGGACTGGAGCTCTCTGCCCTTTACCAATCCAGCCACGGGCCCATCCCTCTGACCCATCAAGACTCACTCTCATTTCATCAGTCCATAAAACCTTAGAAAAATCAGTCTTGAGATATTTCTTGGCCCAGTCTTGACATTTCAGCTTGTGTGTCTTGTTCAGTGGTGGTCGTCTTTCAGCCTTTCTTACCTTGGCCATGTCTCTGAGTATTGCACACCTTGTGCTTTTGGGCACTCCAGTGATGTTGCAGCTCTGAAATATGGCCAAACTGGTGGCAAGTGGCATCTTGGCAGCTGCACGCTTGACTTTTCTCAGTTCATGGGCAGTTATTTTGCGCCTTGGTTTTTCCACACGCTTCTTGCGACCCTGTTGACTATTTTGAATGAAACGCTTGATTGTTCAATGATCACGCTTCAGAAGCTTTGCAATTTTAAGAGTGCTGCATCCCTCTGCAAGATATCTCACTATTTTTGATTTTTCTGAGCCTGTCAAGTCCTTCTTTTGACCTATTTTGCCAAAGGAAAGGAAGTTGCCTAAAAATTATGCACACCTGATATAGGGTGTTGATGTCATTAGACCACACCCCTTCTCATTACAGAGATGCACATCACCTAATATGCTTAATTGGTAGTAGGCTTTCGAGCCTATACAGCTTGGAGTAAGACAACATGCATAAAGAGGATGATGTGGTCAAAATACTCATTTGCCTAATAATTCTGCACTCCCTGTATAGCACTGCATAACATGAGAGTTATTTTACACTTGCTTTGTATGTTATATTACTTTAGATTTTGTTCTTTAAGTTTAAAATTTAAGATTTCCACTTTCTATTTTGTATTTTAATTCATTTAGTTTCTGTATACAGCAGTGTATTTAGGATTTTTATTTTACAAATTCGGATTATGCTTTGAAAGTTTCTGTGTAACTTTAACAAATTAGGAAATGTTCTGTGTGAGAAAACCTTCCTCTTTTATAATGTTGGAGGGACAGGGGAGTTCCCTGGGTTGAACAGGGGTGTTACCAAGGTGTGTCTGAAGCTTTCTCTCAAGATATTCTTTAAGCATTTTACACCTACATTTATCACTGAAGTATCTTGCCACCTATATGCATATTAAGTTTGCTCATAAAACACAATACACTTATTTAACTGACAGAAAAGAAATGGTAATAAACTAGAAACAAATGCAAGTTAAATTGTAGTAAAAGCATTTCAGTTTAATTTGTATTTGCTGCAAACTGACACCTAGATTACGAGTTTTGAGTTAGAGGCTGTGCGGTGCTAACGAGCAGTTTTGTCTCACCGCTCACTTACCTGCAGTGCTGGTATTACGAGTTTTCAGAAACCCGTTGTTAAAAGACAAGAAGTGAGCATTGACCAAAATTTTGCTCATTACCACACTCCAATACCAGCGCTGCTTAAGTCAGCGGTGAGCTGGTGCAATGTGCTCGTGCACGATTTCCCCATAGGAATCAACGGGGAGAGCCAGCTGAAAAAAAGTCTAACACCTGCAAAAAAGCAGCGTAAAGCTCCCTAACGCAGCCCCATTTATTTATATGTGGAAATAAAAGTTATGTCTACACCTAACACCCTAACATGAACCCTGAGTCTAAACACCCCTAATCTTACACTTATTAACCCTAATCTGCCGCCCCTGACATCGCAGACACCTGCATTATATTATTAACCCCTAATCTGCCGCTCCGGACACCGCAGCCACCTACATTATACTACATTATACTTATAAACCCCTAATCTGCTGCCCCCAACATCGCTGACACCTACATTATAATTATTAACCCCTAATCCCCTAATTAACGCCCCCAATGTTGCCGCCACCTACCTACACTTATTAACCCCTAATCTGCCACCACTATATTAAAGTTATTAACCCCTAAACCTAAGTCTAACCCTAAACCTAACACCCCCTAACTTAAATATAATTTAAATAAATCTAAATAAATATTCCTATCATTAACTAAATTATTCCTATTTAAAACTAAATACTTACCTATAAAATAAACCCTAAGCTAGCTACAATATAACTAATAGTTACATTGTAGCCAGTTTAGGATTTATTTTTATTTTACAGGCAAGTTTGTATTTATTTTAACTAGGTAGAATAGTTATTAAATAGTTATTAACTATTTAATAACTACCTAGCTAAAATAAAGACAAATTTACCTGTAAAATAAAACCTAGCCTAAGTTACATTAACAACGAACACTACACTACAATTAAATACATTCCCTACATTAAATACAATTAAATACATTAAATTAAATTAGCTAAAGTACAAAAAAACCAACACTAAATTACAGAAAATAATAAACAAATTACAGAAATTTAAACTAATTACACCTAATCTAATAGCCCTATTAAAATAAAAAAGTCCCCCCAAAATAAAAAAAACCCCTAGCCTAAACTAAACTACCAATAGCCCTTAAAAGGGCCTTTTGTGGGGCATTGCCCCAAAGTAATCAGCTCCTTTACCTGTAAAAAAAAAATACAAACCCCCCCCAACAGTAAAACCCACCACCCACATAACGAACCCCCCAAATAAAATACTATCTAAAAAAACCTAAGCTCCCCATTGCCCTGAAAAGGGCATTTGCATGGGCATTGCCCTTAAAAGGCCAGTTAGCTCTTTTGCCGCCCAAACCCTAATCTAAAAAATAAAACCCACCCAATACACCCTTAAAAAAACATAACACTAACCCCCTGAAGATCGACTTACCAGGAGATGTCTTCATCCAAGCCGGGCAAAGTGGTCCTCCAGACGGGCAGAAGTCTTCATCCAAGCCGGGCAGAAGTGGTCCTCCAGACGGGCAGAAGTCTTCATCCAGACGGCATCTTCTATCTTCATCCATCCGGTGCGGAGCGGGTCCATCATCAAGACATCCGATGCGGAGCATCCTCTTCATCCGACAACTAAAACAGAATGAAGGTACCTTTAAGTGACGTCATCCTAGATGGCGTCCCTTAGATTCCTATTGGCTGATAGAATTCTATCAGTCAATCGGAATTAAGGTAGAAAAAATCCTATTGGCTGATTTAATAGGATTGAAGTTGCGAGCTCAATCCTATTGGCTGATTGGATAAGCCAATAGGATTGAACCAGTCAATAGGATCAAGTTGAAGGATTGGCTGGTTCAATCCTATTGGCTGATCCAATCAGCCAATAGCATTGAGCTTCCATTCTATTGGCTGTTCCAATCAGCCAATAGAATGCAAGCTCAATCCTATTGGCTGATTGCATCAGCCAATAGGATTTTTTCTACCTTAATTCCGACCACTTCTGCCCGGCTTGGATGAAGACTTCTACCCGTCTGGAGGACCACTTCGCCCGGCTTGGATGAAGACTTCTGCCCATCTGGAGGACCACTTTCCCCGGCTTGGATGAAGAAGTCTCCTGGTAAGTCGATCTTCAGGGGGTTAGTGTTAGTTTTTTTTAAAGGTGTATTGGGTGGGTTATATTTTTTAGATTAGGGTTTGGGCGGCAAAAGAGCTAACTGCCCTTTTAAGGGCAATGCCCATCCAAATGCCCTTTTCAGGGCAATGGGGAGCTTAGGTTTTTTAGATAGTATTTTATTTGGGGGTTTGGTTGTGTGGGTGGTGGGTTTTACTGTTGGGGGGGTTGTTTGTATTTTTTTACAGGTAAAAGAGCTGATTACTTTGGGGCAATGCCCCGCAAAAGGCACTGTTAAGGGCTATTGGTAGTTTAGTTTAGGCTAGGGTTTTTTTTATTTTGGGGGGCTTTTTTTTATTGTAATAGGGCTATTAGATTAGGTGTAATTAGTTTAAATTTCTGTAATTTGTTTATTATTTTCTGTAATTTAGTGTGTTTTTTTTTGTACTTTAATTTAATATATTTAATTGTTGTTAATTTAGTTAATTTATTTAATTATAGTGTAGTGTTAGGTGTTAGTGTAACTTAGGTTAGGTTTTATTTTACAGGTAAATTTGTCTTTATTTTAGCTAGGTAATTATTAAATAGTTAATAACTATTTAATAACTATTCTACCTAGTTAAAATAAATACAAACTTGCCTGTAAAATAAAAATAATCCTAAAATGGCTACAATGTAACTATTAGTTATATTGTAGCTATTTTAGGGTTTATTTTACAGGTAAGTATTTAATTTTAAAGAGGAATAATTTATTTAATGATAGGAATATTTATTTAGATTTATTTAAATTATATTTAAGTTAGGGGGTGTTAGGTTTAGGGTTAGACTTAGGTTTAGGGGTTCATAACTTTAATATAGTGGAGGCGAAGTTGGGGGCGGCAGATTAGGGGTTAATAAATGTAGGTAGGTGGCGGCGATGTTAGGGACGGCAGATTAGGGGTTAATAAAATGTAACTAATGTTTGCGAGGCGGGAGTGTGGCGGTTTAGGGGTTAATATGTTTATTATAGTGGCGGCGACGTTGGGGGCAGCAGATTAGGGGTTAATAAGTGTAGGTAGGTGGCGGAGACATTGGGGGTGGCAGATTAGGGGTTAATAAATATAATGTAGGTGTCGGCGATGTTGGGGTCAGCAGATTAGGGGTTTATACATATAATGTAGGTGGCGGCGATGTCCAGAGCGGCAGATTAGGGGTTAAAATGTTTATTTTAGTATTTGCAATGCGGGAGGGCCTCGGTTTAGGGGTTAATAGGTAGTTTATGGGTGTTAGTGTACTTTTTAGCACTTTAGTTATGAGTTTTATGCAACGGCGTTGTACCATAAAACTCTTAACTACTGACTCTTGACAGGGTAGGGTGTACCGCTCACTTTTTGGCCTCCCAGGACAGACTCGTAATATCAGCGCTATGGAAGTCCCATAGAAAAAAGACTTTACAAAGTTTACGTAAGTCGTTTTGCGGTAAGGCCAAAGAAGTGTGCGGTGCCCCTAAACCTGCAAGACTCGTAATAGCAGCGGGCGTAAAAAAGCAGCGTTAGGACCTCTTAACGCTGCTTTTTTACCCTAACGCACAACTCGTAATCTAGCCGTGAGACTTTATATCAGTACCATGTGCTCCCCTGGGTTTTGCTGAACTAAATGTAATGGATTCTCCAGGACCTGCCCTTTTACAATGTTTTTTTTCAGCATCCCCAACACCTGCCTTAATAAGGAGGAGCCAATACAATTTTCTGGAGTAGTGCAGACTAGCCACGGTTATTATGTTTGTAAAACTTCTATTGTTTTGAGAATGCAGCTGAACTACTTACTGGTGTTTAACCTTTGGGACCTGTTTTTTTAATCTGCTATATTCCTCATGTGACTCACAGATATACACAATAGCTTCTTGTAGCCTTTAACACTCCTGGAACATAAGAAAAACACATTGATAATACATTGCACCTGGAGCAGAGGAAACAGGAGAAAATGTTGGTATCCCAAGAGGAGAGACTGTAGCTGTGAAAATGCAGGGTATAAGGTAGGATGGATAGGGTGGGGGGTATGGAATGACCAGAAATGTGTGATGAGATATACAGTATCTCACAAAAGTGAAATTACACTTTGCTACAATGTAAAATAGTGAGTGCACAGCCTGTATAACAGTGTAAATTTGCTGTTCCCTCAAAATAACTCAACACACAGCCATTAATGTCTAAACCGTTGGCAACAAAAGTGAGTACCACCCCTAAGTGGAAATGTCCAAATTGGGCCCAAAGTGTCAATATTTTGTGTGGCCACCATTATTTTCCAGCACTGCCTTAAAGGGACACTGAACCCAATTTTTTTCTTTTGTGATTCAGATAGAGCATGCAATTTTAAGCAACTTTCTAATTTACTCCTATTTTTCTTCATTCTCTTGCTATCTTTATTTGAAAAAGAAGACATCTAAGCTTTTTTGGGTTCAGAACTCTGGATAGCACAATGGGCCGGCATCTAAACTTGCATTCTTGCAATTCAAATAAAGATACCAAGATAATTAAGAAAATTTGATAATAGGAGTAAATTGGAAAGTTGCTTAAAATTTCATGCTCTATCTGAATCACGAAAGAAAAAATTTGGGTTCAGTGTCCCTTTAACCCTCTTGGGCATGGAGTTCACCAGAGCTTCACAGGTTGCCACTGGAGTCCTCTTCCACTCCTCCATGACAACATTACAGAGCTAGTGGATGTAAGAGACATTGCGCTCCCCCACCTTCCATTTGAGGATGCCCCACAGATGCTCAATAGGGTTTAGGTCTGGAGACATGCTTAGCCAGTCCATCACCTTTACCCTCAGCTTCTTTTGCAAGGCAGTGGTTGTCTTGGAGGTGTGTTTGGGGTCATTATCATGTTGGAATACTGCCCTGCGGCCCAGTCTCCGAAGGGAGGGGATCATGCTCTGCTTCAGTATGTCACAGTACATGTTGTCATTCACGGTTCTCTCAATGAACTGTAGCTCCCCAGTGCCGGCAGCACTCATGCAGGCCCAGACCATGACACTCCCACCACCATTCTTGACTGTAGGCAAGACACACTTGTCTTTGTACTCCTCACCTGGTTGCCGCCACACACGCTTGACACCATCTGAACCAAATAAGTTTATCTTGGTCTCATCGGACCACAGAACATTGTTCCAGTAATCCATGTCCTTAGTCTGCTTGTCTTCAGAAAACTGTTTGCAGGCTTTCTTGTGCATAATGTTTAGAAGAGGCTTTCTTCTGGGATGACAGCCATGCAGACCAATTTGATGCAGTGTATGGTCTGAGCACTGACAGGCTGACCCCCACCCCTTCAACCTCTGCAACATTGCTGGTAGCACTCATACATCTATTTCCCAAAGGCAACCTCTGGATATGACGCTGAGCATGTGCACTCAACTTCTTTGGTCGGAGAGTTCTTTGCCATGAGGTGCCACGTTGAACATCCAGTGACCAGTATGAGAGTGTGAGAGTGATAACACCAAATTTAACACACCTGCTCCCCATTCACACCTGAGACCTTGTAACACTAACGAGTCACATGAAACCGGGGAGGGAAAATGGCTAATTGGGCCCAATTTGGACATTTCCACGTAGGGGTGTACCCACTTTTGTTGCCAACGGTTTAGACATTAATGGCTATGTGTTGAGTTATTTTGAGGGGACAGCAAATTTACACTGTTATAAAGTCTGTACACTCACTACTTTACATTGTAGCAAAGTGTCATTTCTTGAGTGTTGTCACATGAAAAGATATAATAAAATATTTACAAAAATGTGAGGGGTGTACTCACTTTTGTGAGATACTGTATGAGAGAATACATGAGGACAGGGCTCGGCATGCAAAGGAAGTGACAATATATGGAAGTATAACATTGAGAGGATAATATTTTTTTATTATTATTATTATTATTATACTTTATTTATGAAGCGCCAATATATTCCGCAGCGCTGTCCATGGATATAATTAATTTAAATAAAACAATACAAGACTTGTAAGAGACAGGACACAATTTACAAACACATACAGGAGTGATTGAGGGCCCTATTCCCGTGGGAACTTACAATCTAGAAGGGTAGGAGGTTGAGAAACAGGAGGTGAGGACTGCAAGATTTGGAAAGATGTTAATACAGAGTTAGATGAGGGAAATGTTAGGTAAGTGAAGTTAATTTATTATTTAGTTGGGTGGTAGGCTTCTCTGAATAAAAAAGTCTTCAGGGAACATTTAAAGGAAGACAGATTAGGGCAAAGCCTGACAGCACGAGGGAGAGTGTTCCAGAGGGTAGGTGCTGCACGACAGAAGTCCTGCAGTCTAGCATGAGAGGAGGTGATAGTTGCGGATGCAAGGAGCAGGTCATTGTTGGATCTTAGTGGACGGGCTGGAGTATACTTGTGTATTAGAGA
The DNA here is from genome assembly GCF_027579735.1 of Bombina bombina. NCBI lineage: Eukaryota > Metazoa > Chordata > Amphibia > Anura > Bombinatoridae > Bombina > Bombina bombina. The sequence continues at coordinate 490,667,200 of NC_069500.1, read as the reverse complement.
GGATAGGTAGAGGGGAGCGGCGTTGGTGAGAGCTTTGTATGTAAGGGTAAATATGTAAATATACTGTCAAGCACTATTAGAAATGAGTGCTGTGAATTGTGGTAACAGGGCAAGGAAAGGCATTTAAGAGGTTGAATATATATAGCACTTGAAACTCTGTATCTGGATATTAAAATGTATTCAAACCATACAAAACAACTGAAAAACAAAACAAATAACACATATGGATACCGACACCGGAATATTGCTCAATAAAACTTTATATTTCAATTAAAAAAAATGTTCTTTAAAGATGGGCGCCTTTTCCACTCCCCTGGTGCTAATTTCAGAGCACAGATATACACTCTTGTGTATAAGTTGTTGAACTTAGTGGAGAAATGCTGTCCTCGCCTTAGGCGAGTCGCCTACATAGCTTTAGAATTGTTTGCTGTCTTTATGAGGTTTTTTTTTACATGACATTTGCTTATTCACTAATTAATATTTGGTTCCCCCTAAAAGTGAATGCATATATGAAACTAATGGGAGTGTGGTTGCACTCTCTTTATACTGAAAAGATGTACATAGAGAACATTAAATATGGCTTTAAATGGACAGTGTCATTTTTTCACATTAATGTATTCCCAGTGATGCATTTAACCTGTTTCAATGTATAAAATTGTTTACAAATAGCTAATTTACCTTTATTGTATAACTTGAAATAGCAACGTTTTGCCTTTTGAATCTACCTATAGTGAAAAGTTCAATATGTATTAGTAATAGAAAAGTTCTGTAAACATAGCAATCAGAAGAAATTACATTCCCAGTGTGGAGTGGGATAGATAAGTACTAAACAGTTTACTTTCAGTTGTTCTTTCTAAGGCCTAGATTTGGAGTTTGGCGGTAGATGGGCTGTTAACGCTCCGCGGGCTTTTTTCTGGCCGCACCATAAAATTAACTCTGGTATCGAGAGTTCAAAAAAATGCTGCGTTAGGCTCCAAAAAAGGAGCGTAGAGCATTTTTACCGCAAATGCAACTCTCGATACCAGAGTTGCTTACGGACGCGGCCAGCCTCAAAAACGTGCTCGTGCACGATTCTCCCATAGGAAACAATGGGGCTGTTTGAGCTGAAAAAAAACCTAACACCTGCAAAAAAGCAGCGTTCAGCTCCTAACGCAGCCCCATTGTTTCCTATGGGGAACCTAACACCCTAACATGTACCCCGAGTCTAAACACCCCTAACCTTACACTTATTAACCCCTAATCTGCCGCCCCCGCTATCGCTGACACCTGCATTATATTATTAACCCCTAATCTGCCGCTCCGTAAACCGCCGCAATTTACATTATCCCTATGTACCCCTAATCTGCTGCCCCTAACACCGCCGACCCCTATATTATATTTATTAACCCCTAATCTGCCCTCCTCAACGTCGCCGACACCTGCCTACACTTATTAACCCCTAATCTGCCGAGCGGACCTGAGCGCTACTATAATACATGTATTAACCCCTAACCCGCCTCACTAACCCTATCATAAATAGTATTAACCCCTAATCTGCCCTCCCTAACATCGCCGACACCTACCTTCAATTATTAACCCCTAATCTGACGACCGGAGCTCATCGCTACTATAATAAATGGATTAACCCCTAAAGCTAAGTCTAACCCTAACACTAACACCCCCCTAACTTAAATATAATTTAAATCTAACGAAATTAATTAACTCTTATTAAATAAATTATTCCTATTTAAAGCTAAATACTTACCTGTAAAATAAATCCTAATATAGCTACAATATAAATTATAATTATATTGTAGCTATTTTAGGATTAATATTTATTTTACAGGCAACTTTGTAATTATTTTAACCAGGTACAATAGCTATTAAATAGTTAAGAACTATTTAATAGTTACCTAGTTAAAATAATAACAAATTTACCTGTAAAATAAATCCTAACCTAAGTTATAATTAAACCTAACACTACCCTATCAATAAATTAATTAAATAAACTACCTACAATTACCTACAATTAACCTAACACTACACTATCAATAAATAAATTAAATACAATTGCTACAAATAACTACAATTACATAAACTAACTAAAGTACAAAAAATAAAAAAGAACTAATTAACAAAAAATAAAAAAATATTTACCAACATTAGAAAAATATTACAACAATTTTAAACTAATTACACCTACTCTAAGCCCCCTAATAAAATAACAAAGACCCCCAAAATAAAAAATTCCCTACCCTATTCTAAATTAATAAATGTAAAAGCTCTTTTACCTTACCAGCCCTGAACAGGGCCCTTTGCGGGGAATGCCCCAAGAAAATCAGCTCTTTTGCCTGTAAAAAAAAAACATACAATACCCCCCCCCCCCCAACATTACAACCCACCACCCACATACCCCTAATCTAACCCAAACCCCCCTTAAATAAACCTAACACTAAGCCCCTGAAGATCTTCCTACCTTGTCTTCACCATCCAGGTATCACCGATCCGTCCTGGCATCCGGTGCTGAAGAGGTCCAGAAGAGGCTCCAAAGTCTTCCTCCTATCCGGCAAGAAGAGGACATCCGGACCGGCAAACATCTTCTCCAAGCGGCATCTTCGATCTTCTTCCATCCGGTGCGGAGCGGGTCCATCTTGAAGCAGCCGACGCGGATCCATCCTCTTCTTCCGTTGTCTCCCAACGAATGACGGCTCCTTTAAGGGACGTCATCCAAGATGGCGTCCCTCGAATTCCGATTGGCTGATAGGATTCTATCAGCCAATCGGAATTAAGGTAGGAATATTCTGATTGGCTGATGGAATCAGCCAATCAGAATCAAGTTCAATCCGATTGGCTGATCCAATCAGCCAATCAGATTGAGCTCGCATTCTATTGGCTGTTCCAATAAGGATAACGTAGGTGGCGGCGCTTTGCGGTCGGCAGATTAGGGGTTAATTATTGTAAGTAGCTGGTGGCGACGTTGTGGGGGGGCAGGTTAGGGGTTAATAAATATAATACAGGGGTCGGCGGGGTTAGGGGCAGCAGATTAGGGGTACATAAGTATAACGTAGTTGGCGGTCGGCAGATTAGGGGTTAAAACATTTTAATCGAGTGGCGGCGATGTGGGGGGACCTCGGTTTAGGGGTACATAGGTAGTTTATGGGTGTTAGTGTACTTTAGGGTACAGTAGTTAAGAGCTTTATGAACCGGCGTTAGCCCAGAAAGCTCTTAACTCCTGCTATTTTCCTGCGGCTGGAGTTTTGTCGTTAGATGTCTAACGCTCACTTCAGAAACGACTCTAAATACCAGCGTTAGAAAGATCCCATTGAAAAGATAGGATACGCAATTGACGTAAGGGGATCTGCGGTATGGAAAAGTCGCGGCTGAAAAGTGAGCGTTAGACCCTTTAATCACTGACTCCAAATACCGGTGGTAGCCTAAAACCAGCGTTAGGAGCCTCTAACGCTGGTTTTCACGGCTACCGCCGAACTCTAAATCTAGGCCTAAGTATTGTATACAGAGATAAGAAAATGATGGCTGATCACCCTGTAAGCAAATTAAGCTATTTCATATACAAAAATAAACATACACGAGCAATTTCCCATACATTTTATACTCATTGGAAACACATTAATGGGAAACCAATTTCAGAGTACACTGTCTTTTTAAAGTAATGAGCATTGAAATCCATCTGAGCCCCCTAAAATGTTGTTCTGTGGAAATTCTGATGTTCAGGATGTTGAGGCTCTGGTGTAGACCGCTCAGTAATACTGAAAGTGCTTAGATTACATTTTTATTTGATGAGCATAGAAGATAGCAGACGTGTCACTTGTTGGAATTTACGGTATATCTTAAATGCCTTTAATCCCTTTTTGGGGCCTGAATAAATACTGATTATTTGTGCGTTAAAAGCAGCAACGATGCACAATCTATTTATAGTCCTCTCATGTCGTCTTTTGATTACCTGTGAGTTTAGGTTTTATTTGTAACCACTTTGCAGTAAATTACTGTTTTTCTTTGTTCTCTAATCGTAATCTATGGTAGAAAATTCCCATTTTTTATTCAGAATCAGTAAATATACAACATACAAGATACAGTTACAGGTATATAGCATGATTCAAAGCAAATTATTAGATCAATTTCAGGAAACCCCAAGATCCTTGAGAAATCCTAAAAAATGCATAGTATGAAGCATAGGTCAGAATGTCTCTACTCCCTTATTTGCTTGTCTCACGTTCAAAAAGATTATCTGGCACTGCAATCTCCAATATAGATCGCAGTTTGCGGCGCAAGCGAGGGAACCCGCGTCGCCCGCAGTTTCAGCTCGCAACTCGAGCTATCCAATATGTGGCGCCGTCACTTGCTAAAGTGGCGCAAGTCTCACAAACCAGCGATGTCCAGAAATCTGCGTAAGTACAGATTTTTGGAGTCGCCAGTGACTTGCGCCACGTTAGAAACTGCCGGCGCCTATAAAACCTGACTAAAGTCTAAATCACCCGCACTGTCTAACACGCCTCCTAAACATAGCCCGACACGTCTAACCCTCTATCCGCTATCCCCCCTCACTAGCCTAACAATAAAAAAGTTATTAACCCCTAAACCGCCGCTCCCGTACCTCGCCGCCAGCTATATTAAATCTATAACCCCCTAAAGTGAGCCCCTAACACCGCCGCCATCTCTATTAAAATTATTAACCCCTAATTTAATCTACCTACCCCGCCGCCAGCTATATTATCTATATTAACCCTAAGTATATTATAGTTAATATAGTTATTACATTATATATATTAACTATATTAACCCTAATTATATTAGGGTTAATATAGTTAATATAGTTACTATAGTATTTATATTAACTATATTAACTCTATCTAACCCTAACACCCCTAACTAAATTCTTATTAAATAAATCTAATTTATATTATAAACTAAAATATTCCTATTTAAATCTAAATACTTACCTATAAAATAAACCCTAAGATAGTTACAATATAATTAATAATTACATTATAGCTATGTTAGGGTTTATATTTATTTTACAGGTAAATTGTTAATTATTTTAACTAGGTATAATAGCTATTAAATAGTTATTAACTATTTAATAGCTACATAGTTAAAATAATTACACAATTACCTGTAAAATAAATCCTAACCTAAGTTACAAATACACCTACACTATCAATAAATTAAATAAACTACAAATATCTATCTAAAAATACAATTAAATAAACTAAACTAAATTACAAAAACAAACAAACACTAAATTACAAAAAATAAAAAAAGATTACAAGATTTTTAAGCTAATTACACCTATTCTAAGCCCCCTAATAAAATAATAAACCCCCAAAATAAAAAAAATTCCCTGCCCTATTCTAAATTAAAAAAAGTTCAAAGCTCTTTACCTTACCAGCCCTTAAAAGGGCCTTTTGTGGGGCATGCCCCAAAGAATTCAGCTCTTTTGCATTTAAAAACATATACAATACCCCCCCCATTACAACCCACCACCCACATACCCCTATTCTAAACCCACCGAAACCCCCGTTAAAAAAGCCTAACACTACCCCCCTGAAGATCTCCCTACCTTGTCTTCACCACACCGGGCCGAACTCCTCATCCGATCCGGGCGATGTCTTGCTCCAAGCCGCAAAGAAGAATTCTTCCTCCGGCGATGTCTTCCTCCAAGCGGCAAAGAAGAATTCTTCCTCCCGGCGACGTCTTCCTCTAAGCGGCAGCAAAGTCTTCTTCCTTCCGGCAGCATCTTCCATGAAGCGGCATCTTCAATCTTCTTTCTTCGCTCCGCCACCGCGGAGCATCCATCCCGGCCGACGACTGAACGACGAATGAGGTACCTTTAAATGACGTCATCCAAGATGGCGTCCGCCGAATTCCGATTGGCTGATAGGATTCTATCAGCCAATCGGAATTAAGTTAGAAAAATCTGATTGGCTGATTGAATCAGCCAATCAGATTCAAGTTCAATCCGATTGGCTGAACCAATCAGCCAGATTGAAGATGCCGCTTCATGGAAGATGCTGCCGGAAGGAAGAAGACTTTGCTGCTGCTTGGAGGAAGACGTCGCCGGGAGGAAGAATTCTTCTTTGCCGCTTGGAGGAAGACATCGCCGGAGGAAGAATTCTTCTTTGCCGCTTGGAGCAAGACATCGGCCGGATAGGATGAGGAGTTCGGCCCGGTGTGGTGAAGACAAGGTAGGGAGATCTTCAGGGGGGTAGTGTTAGGCTTTTTTAAGGGGGGTTTGGGTGGGTTTAGAATAGGGGTATGTGGGTGGTGGGTTGTAATGGGGGGGTATTGTATATGTTTTTAAATGCAAAAGAGCTGAATTCTTTGGGGCATGCCCCACAAAAGGCCCTTTTAAGGGCTGGTAAGGTAAAGAGCTTTGAACTTTTTTTAATTTAGAATAGGGCAGGGAATTTTTTTTATTTTGGGGGGCTTTATTATTTTATTAGGGGGCTTAGAATAGGTGTAATTAGCTTAAAAATCTTGTAATCTTTTTTTTTTTTTTGTAATTTAGTGTTTGTTTGTTTTTGTAATTTAGTTTAGTTAATTTAATTGTATTTTTAGATAGATATTTGTAGTTTATTTAATTTATTGATAGTGTAGGTGTATTTGTAACTTAGGTTAGGATTTATTTTACAGGTAATTGGGTAATTATTTTAACTAGGTAGATATTAAATAGTTAATAACTATTTAATAGCTATTATACCTAGTTAAAATAATTAACAATTTACCTGTAAAATAAATATTAACCCTAACATAGCTACAATGTAATTATTAATTATATTGTAGCTATCTTAGGGTTTATTTTATAGGTAAGTATTTAGATTTAAATAGGAATATTTTAGTTTATAATATGAATTAGATTAATTTAATATAAATTTAGTTAGGGGTGTTAGGGTTAGATAGAGTTAATATAGTTAATATAAATACTATAGTAACTATATTAACTATATTAACCCTAATATAATTAGGGTTAATATAGTTAATATATATAATGTAATAACTATATTAACTATAATATACTTAGGGTTAATATAGATAATATAGCTGGCGGCGGGGTAGGTAGATTAATTTAGGGGTTAATAATTTTAATAGAGATGGCGGCAGTGTAAGGGGCTTACATTAGGGGTTAATAATATTAATATAGCTGGCGGCGGTATAGGGGGATTAGATTAGGGGTTAATAATTTTTATATAGGTGGCGGCGGTGTAAGGGGTCAGATTAGGGGATAGATAAGGTAGATGGCGGCGGTTTTAGGGGCTCACAGTAGGGGGTTAGTTTATGTAGATGGCGGCGGGGTCCGGGAGCGGCGGTTTAGGGGTTAATAACTTTATTAGGGATTCCGGGGGGGGGGGGGGGATCGCGGTTGACAGGTAGATAGACATTGCGCATGCGTTAGGTGTTAGGTTTTATTTAGCAGATCGCGGGTGACAGGTAGATAGACATTGCACATGCGTTAGGTGTTAGGTTTCTAGCTAGTTTAGGGAGTTACGGGGCTCCAATAGTCAGCGTAAGGATTCTTACGGCTGCTTTTTGTGGCAAGGGGAAAATGGAGTAAGATTTTTCCATTTTCGCCACGTAAGTCCTTACTCTGCATATTGGATACCAAACTGCGCTGGTTTGGTATACCTGCCTATGGCCCAAAAAACTACGGGCGACGGCAGAAATATACGCGCGTAACTTCTAGGTTACGCCGTATATGTGATACCAAACCAGCGTAATTATTGGCGTTGCCGGCTTTTGCGGGCGACGATTTTTATTGGATCGACCCCTAGCTGCCTAAAGTAATTCCTTCTTCTAGAATGTCTTAACCATCTCTTAGATCAATCCCAGGACTGCCAAACCTCACTCACTGGGAGTAAAACTCTCCCTCTCTCAAACTTGGTTCCTGGTTTCTGCCCTAAAAATTGTGAGAGAGCTAAAATACTGTGAGAGAGGAAGCAATAAACAGAGATAATTATTTATATTTTGTAAATGTAGAGAAGCATGAGTATTGTACCCTCTAAATTCAATATTCAGTCTTTTGCAGTAATAATGATTAGGAAGTAGATCTACACATTCCCAATTAAACTGCTTAGCTATTACTGAGCACAAATGGTTTGCGGAGTACAGAGGTATAAACAAAATAGTTTTACCACACCAAAAGGAAGGCAATTATAATCATTTTTTGGCATTATGAAAGCTGATAATAGTATTAAGTCCTTAAAGAAAGAGCACATGATTTTAAACAACTTTACAGTTTACTTACTACTTTGTTTTGTTCCCTTGTCAATCTTTTTTTGTAAAGGATATCTAGGTAGGATCAGGAGCTGCTGATTGGTGGCTGCACGTATTTGCCTCATGTTATTTACTTACCCAATATGTACAGCTAGCTCCCAGTAGTGCATTGCTGCTTCTTCAACAAAGGATAATAGAAGTAAATTGGATAATAGAAGTAAATTGGAAAGTTGTTTAAAATTGTACGCTCTGTCTGAATCATGAAAGAAAATGTTTGTGTTTCTTGTGCCTTTAAGGATATTACAAAGCTACAGATTGTAAAGGATCATGTGTACAATGAGTTCAACAGAGTAAGCTTTGACTACCTTGACCCACTAAGTTCAGAGAATTTCCAGTTGTGAGTGCAACACAGAGTTGTCAGATCCCTGCAATAACAGAGTCACACAGCTGCCATGTCTAGTTTTAGCAGGATATTAGAACTGTGAGATGGAACAGTAGTGTATAAATAAAAATGCTGTTCTGAATGCAATATACATAGTGAATTGGAGAACAGCATTTGGTAATTGAATGGGTCCTGGCAAGTATTAATACATATACATACAGCACCCAAATGTCCTTCAGTGGATGTGCACACTCACTGGTCACTGCATAGACCAGAACACATTGAAAATCTAAATCCAAAAGAGAGCTGCATGATCCACTATTTATCAATATATTTTATTTACATATAGGTAGGAAAAAGCAACATTTTGAGACACAGCCCTTAATCGTGCTGCCTGAATAAAGGGACATGAAACCTCATTTTTTTTTCTTTCATGATTCAGAAAGAGCATGCCATTTTAATTAACTTTCCAATTTACATCTATTATTTAATTTGCTTCATTATCTTGATATCAAGATACCTAAATAATGTTGGATACCTAAATAGTGAAGCAAATTAGATAATAGAAGTAAATTTGAATTCTGTTTGAAATTGTATTCTCTCTCCGAATCATGAATGAAAAAAATGGGATTTGTGTCACTTGAAATGTTACTTTTTCCTGGAAATAATTAATCCATTTTTTAATTTCTGGTTGTCACTGTCGGTTATTATTTACAAGGTAAGATGAAACACAGCAGTGCAAACAAAGAAGAGTAAAAAATAAAATAAAATAAAATCTAAGGGAATGTTTTCAGATGAATTATGGTACAACAGAAAGTGATTTGCTGGGAGTCTTCTACACTGTTGTCTGACGAAGCTCAAATAGTGATACATTTGCTTCTATTGCCCAGGTGGTTGAGGTCTGAGCCACCTTAGAACTTGTAATACTTTTTGCTAATAAGCCTTGGTAATATATTGAACCAGCCATGTTAGTATGGCAGAAAGACCTTTGTTTTTGCCTCCAGTTTTTTTCTGGAACCATAATCATCTGCCAACATCTAGTCAATAATTTACCTTGCTGTCTAGATAGTAAAAATGTAATATACTTTGAAACATGGAATTCTCAAACAACATTAGGTAAAAATTCCAGAAATATGTGTAATATATGTCATTATAAAGCACAAAATATTGTTCTTCTATTGAGAGTCCTTAGTTCAATAGCCCCAAGAAAATTGTCCTTACATAAGCAATTATTTTAAAGGACATGTATGAGCCAGTGTTTTTGTTTAAAATAAATAAAAAAAATCAATTGTTCTTTTGCCCATTATATTCCTGTAATGGCTGAGATGGCAGAGGCTTATACTTTCAAGGCTTGTAGGTACTGCATAGGAAAATAACATGACTGTGCCAGTGCATGCCAGATGCACGCTCCCTAGCATGTTTTGGCACTAGCATCCTGATTGGCTGTTTAATATTCTTTTACAATGGGAAGTGGCTACTGAGGAACTTTTGAGGTAAAATATCTTATTTTTTACTTAGAGATGTTCTAGTCAGCTTTTTACAGCTATGCTGCATCACTTTCAATTGCTTTAATGTCTGGGTATTATGTCCCTTTAAATAAAGTGGAATTGCGTAACCAACACATATAAGATAAAAAGACAATACAATAGCATTTACTCTGAATTTTAATTGGGCAGTAGATTTAAAAAAAAAAAAAAAAAAAAAATTTACTTCAATTTGCTGGCCTCATGATCCATGTGATTGCCATCAGCCAGTAACAAACTCATATACATATACACTGTGAACTTTTGCACATGTTCAAAAGGAGCTGGTGCCTCAGAAAGTGCAAAACAAAAGCACAATTTTCATAATACAAGTAAATTGGAAAGTCTCTTAAAACTATAGTTTTTATCTGAATCATGAAAGATTCATTTTGATGTGTCCCTGTAATCTCCAACATAATAATGTAAGTCATTAAAGGGACACTGAACCCAAATTTTTTCTTTTGTGATTCAGATAGATGTGTTGTGCTAGATAGAGGCGCTGGTTCTCTGTTTTCAGCTGTGGATAGAGGCACTGGTTCTCTGTTGTCAGCTGTATGCTCCTTCCCCACTTTAAGGAGTGTACAGCTGACAACAGAGAACCAGTGCCTCTATCCACAGCTGAAAACAGAGAACCAGTGCCTCTATCCACAGCTGAAAACAGAGAACCAGTGCCTCTATCTAGCACAACACATCCATTTTCACAGGGTTTAAAGAGAGACTGTGAGACGGCTGCGGTTCAGAAATTCAAAGGAAAGTATTCACCCATATTGTACACTCTGTTTTATGAGATTCAGATAGAGCATGCAATTTTAAGCAACTTTCTAATTGACTCCTATTATCAAATTGTCTTCATTCTCTTGGTATCTTTATTTGAAATGCAAGAATGTAAGTTTAGATGCCGGCCCATTTTTGGTGAACAAACTGGGTTGTTCTTGCTGATTGGTGGATAAATTCACCCACCAATAAACAAGTGCTTTCCATGGTTCTGAACCAAAAAAATAGCTTAAATGCCTTCTTTTTCAAATAAAGAAAGCAAGAGAATGAAGAAAAATTGATAATAGGTGTAAATTAGAAAGTTGCTTAAAATTGCATGCTCTATCTGAATCACGAAAGAAAAAAAAATTGGCTTCAGTGTCCCTTTAATAATACCATTTTGATGGTGCGTATCCCTTCTTTACCACCCCTCTTGCTCTGTGTAGAAAACTGAACATGCATATGTATTTAGTTTTTCTTGTGTTTTTTATTGTAAACAGAAATAAATATTTTAAAAAGGTATATTTATTTTACAAAAGGCATTAGTATTATAATTGTGTTATTACATAACAGACATTCAATTATGTAATACTATAAATATAATGCAACTGTCTTTTATTACATAAATATCTATTTTAATAAATATTTAAAATTATAAATGCAAGCAAGAATATCTACATTTTAATTCATATATCCAATACTAAAACAAATATGCATTATACATGATTTTTAATATTTAAACTGCATGTATATTGTATAATGCTTTACGTATTGCATATACAGTAAAATTTATTTATGTATTGTTGTGTTCATTAGTGATAACATAGATATATATGTAAATATATATTTATGTTATAGTAGTCAGTAGCATTACATTATATTTTTACATAACAGGCATGCCGTTATGTAGAACTGTGTTACTTATATTGTCTTTAATTACAAATAATAAACACAGCAAACAACATTAATAACATTGTAATTTATATACAAAAATTTAAATATAATGCATTCTACATAATGCATCATTTTAAATATTGAATATTTATGTGTAGGGCTTTAGCTTCTACAGTTAGTTAGAGTTATACTAGTTTAGGGGTCAATGTTTAAATAATATGCATAGTCATGTGCAATGAATGTTGTTTAAAGCATTGTTTTGGAAGTTAGCATTCCAAAACAAGTGGTATCCCTAGATGCCTCATCAAAAAGTCAATTAGATCCCCTGCACCCTACTCGATTAGCACCCCTTTTAAGAAGCAATGAACCGGGGCTCAATTCCGGACCGGCGCTGAGTTCCAGGAGCCTGGCTAGGCCGGTGAGATTTTATTGGCCCTCTGGCAGTCGGCTACCGGCATTTTAGCGCATCTCTGCGACACATTATTTAAACATTGATTATAATTTTAGCGACATAGCTTCATAGTTATAATGGGGAAGTTTATTATTTATCATAGTGAGTTATTTTTTGACAGTTGGCAGTATATGGGAGTTAGCTGGGGCGTTCCAGGGGAGTGTAGTTTAAACATGATTACGTCAGTGTAGGAGGTCTTAGGGACTTAGCTGGGCGTTCTGGGAGATGTGTAGGTTAGGTGTGATGTAGGTGTAGGTGGTTAGGGGGAGTTATCTGGGCCATGGAGCAGGGGAAGTGTAGGTTAGCTGTGACATAGGTGTAGGGAGTCGGTGGGAGGTAGTGAAGCAGAGCAGTGGGAGTGTAGGTGTGACGTAGTTATAGGCATTCGTGGGAGTTAGCAGGGTGTGCTAGTGGAGTAGCCTGCACTTTGATTCAGACACAGTGAAGAAAGATTAATATGTTCAAAGCATCGAAGTGCAGGCTGCCAGGAGGGTAGCGCCATGTTTGTATCTTCAGCTATCAGCTGTCAAGACTACATCACCTGAACTAGTTAAAGTAGGTGTGTTAAAACTTTAAGTCCCCATGGTAATATTTGAAGTGGGCCTACACTGAAACTATTTTTAGTTTCACTGAGCACACTGTCTGAACTGTGTAGGTCCACTTCAAATAGGGCCCCCTTCCCCGCCACAGCAAAATGCAGACGAGCGGCAATGTGGGTGGTGATGTCACGTTCCCATTGACTTCTATGGGAGAGACATCGCCGCTTGCCGACATTGCTCGGACACACCCCTTTTCTTAAAATATCTCGACAGACCATTGGATTGCGAGGTCGACAAGTTCAGCGAAGCAGTTTCCCGACAGTTTGTCGATGCTTTGAATATTGGGGCCTAAGTGTTAGGCTTTGGTTTACAAACAAATATAAGATAAGGAAGCATGTGTGTTTACACAAAGTCATAACATAATGAGATCTGATATTACCTGCACGCTCAACCCATTTCAATAGACTGTGGTTTAAAATCACAAAACCAGCTAATTCATATACACAAATAAACTGGAAAATGCAATTTCACATACATTTTATACTCTGCAGCTGGTATCACAAGTCATTGAAAATACATTAAGGGAAAAACTATTTTACGGTGTACTGTCCCGGGTTACGCTCGTATTACAAGTAGAAAGTAAAAAGATTGTGCACGAGCAAACCCTGACACACTTTTACTTCCCGATATTTAGATCATGTTAATGTATTCTCTCCATAGAAGTCAATGCGCTAACCCGAGTTATTCATATTTCACAATTCAATACACTTTACCTACAGAACAATGTTATTTAATTGTAAATACATATTTCTATTTATATATCTGTATATACCTATACCTGTATATCTCTTCCTATAGATATATAAATTCATTAAAATTAGAGTTAGCGATAAAAGCATGAGATAAAAAATACTCCACATCGCAAAAGTAATTCAATAGAAATTATTGCATAGGCAATTAGCACATCTAGGCACGTATGCCTTTACCCAGTAAAACTCCATATACTTTTCTACCAAATCAAGAGGATTCTGGGTAAGATATGCAAATTAGATATGCAACATCTCAGGATTTTTGCTTCAGATACTGTGTTAACAAACAGAGGTCCCTTAATGGGGTAAGTACAGCAAATACAAAAATCACTACTGGACAGCTGTTTCGTTCTTATTAGAACTCATCAGCAGTTGATAGATTTTTGATTGCTGCTAGGTAAAGCTCATTCCAGGCCCAGCGGTCCCCTAATGGGGTAAGTACAGCAAATACAGAAATCACTACTGGACAGCTGTTTCGTTCTTATTAGAACTCATCAGCGGTAGATAGATTTTTGATTGCTGCTAGGTAAAGCTCATTCCAGGGCACAGCTGTCCCCTAATGGGGTAACTACAGCAAATACAAAAATCACAATTGGACAGCTGTTTCATTCTTATTAGAACTCAGCCTGAGATGTTGCATATCTAATTTGCATATTTTACCCAGAATCCACTTGTGCATTTGTAACAATGTATATGGAGTTTTACTGGGTAAAGGCAAGTGGGGATGCTTGCCTAGAGGTGCTAATTGCTTTTGCAATAATTTCTATTGATTTAGTTTATAGATATAAAGGTATAGATGCAACGAAGAAAAGGAGGAGTCCTGGAGGCATCCATGAAATAAAACCAGCTTTATTGGAGATTCATTAAAACATGAAGCATACAGAGACACAAATCTGGCTGGTCTTACGCGTTTCGGCTTGTGCTGTATTCATAGACCTAGTAGCTTGTCAGCCAGGTAAGCTTAAAAATCACATGAAACAATTTCATTGGATAGTGCTAATTGGAAGAAAAACTTGTCCTACAATTTTTTCAAAAATACGTGTCAGAACAAATTATAATACATTGCAACATTAGATGTTAATGTACGGAGAAGGGAGAATCACTAGTAAATATATCTGTGTGATAACAGAGGAACTATATCACCTAAAATCATTGTAAAAATAGACATGTAAAAATTGTTTTCAAAGAGTGAAACAATAATACAGTCATGGTTAAGTATAGCATTTTTCTAATGGCATATCAAGACAGTTTTTTGACTTGTCAAAATTGTAACACATGGTATACAAAAAACAGATATACAAGATTATTTCCACAAAAGGTGTATGAGGAAAGATATATGTTTGAATACCAAGTGCATAATTCAGATTCATCACTCGATAAACACGTAAAGGCTGATACAATGTGTGAAAAAATAATAATAAGTATATTTTGATTCTATAATATACAATACACAAAAAGCCCTTGTGATTATTATTGTTAAGGGAGGTCCAAATATGTAACAGTTATGGTTGAAATAACATAGATCGAAATAGGTTGCCCAAAGGGATTGTGTATAAAGTATTTAAGGAGATCAAAACCATTTAAAAGTAAATGTTTATATGAATAAATAAACAAATCGGCAACATTGCCAAGGAAATAAAGTTTGTTCTATTTCCA
The DNA here is from genome assembly GCF_027579735.1 of Bombina bombina. NCBI lineage: Eukaryota > Metazoa > Chordata > Amphibia > Anura > Bombinatoridae > Bombina > Bombina bombina. The sequence continues at coordinate 490,651,985 of NC_069500.1, read as the reverse complement.
ATTATTAATAACATCATACTCTGAGTTGAAACCCAGAGGTATCTGAGTCTTGAGTTTAAATATCCAGAATACTATTAATCATTTGAAATAGAAGAGACTTTATTTCCTTGACAAAGTTGCCGATTTGTTTATTTATTCATATAAAAATTTACTTTCATATGGATTTGATCTACTTAAAGACTTTATACACCACCTAGGGCTACCTATTTTGATCTATGTTATTTCAACCATAACTGTTACATATTTGGACCGCCCCTAACACTTTTTGTGTATTGTATGTTATAGAATCGAAATTATGTACTTGGTATTCAAGCATAAATCTTTGTCATACACCTTTTGTGGAAATAATCTTGTATATCTGTTTTTTGTATACCATGTGTCACAATTTTGACAAGTCATAAAACTGTCTTAATATGCCATTAGATAAATGCTATACTTAATCATGACTTTAATATTGTTACACTCTTTGAAAAACAATTTTACATGTCTATTTTTCCAATGAATTGAGGTGATATAGTTCCTCTGTTATCACATATATATATTTACTAGTGATTCTCCCTTCTCCGTATATTAACATCTAATGTTGTAATGTATTATAATTTGTTCTGACACATATTTTTGAAAAAATTGTAGGAGGAGTTTGTCTTCCAATTAGCACTATACAATGAAATTGTTTCATGTGGTTTTTAAGCTTACCTGACTGACAAGCTACTAGGTCTATGAATACGACACAAGCTGAAACGCGTAAGACCAGTCAGATTTGTGTCTCTGTATGCTTCATGTTTTAATGAATCTCCAATAAAGCTGGTTTTATTTCATGGATGCCTCCAGGACTCCTCCTTTTCTTTGTTGCATTACTATGGTGATTACCAGGAGTCTCCAATAATTACCTGGATTCATCTACCTTATACCTCCGGGACCCGGTTTCTGTCTACCTGGGATTCATAATTTTTTACCGCCTGCACTGCATTAGATCATTGCCTTTCCTCTGATGATCCCTGATTGGATGGGTGTTATCACGTGCTTCACCAAAATCTTTGATTGACCCACAACAGTCGAGGGGAGAAATGCTAGGAAAGCGTCACTCTCAGACTGGGTCTCCGGAGCGGTTACTGAACCGCACTTGCTGGATCGCACAGACCAGTCGTTCATCAATCCACATTGAATGGGCTCTGAGGACAAACCAGAGCATTCACAGCAATCAACCTTCCCTTCTCGACCAGCTCCTAGGACGTAACTAAGTCTGGCTACTTGGGCGTACAGCCAAACTACAACACTGCAGAGCGGTAAGAATCTCTGACTATTTTTTAGCTAGTTTTCAAGTACTGAGAGATGGAACTTCACTTTTTATTTTGGTATAGATATCTATTTTAAATTAACATTATCAGATATATAAAGAAATATATATTTAATAACAAAAATGTAATTAATTCTATGTGAAGAACATATTAATGTAAAATATGCACCAGTCACTAAGCTGCCCTTAAAAGCTCTACACCTCAAAGTGCTAATATCTTAACCTGTTCCAATCCTACACAGCTTTCTACTGTCTATTCTCTTTATGGTTCAGTCAAGTTGATTGCATGCACACAGTACATTGTAACCATCAGTAAATCAAGTGAATTGGTGGGTCATTTCTGTATACTTTGTTCTCAGAATTCCTAATGTACAGTAACTTGCGTAGACTGAATAAATAAAATAAAAGTATTTATTTAGAGCACAGTTGCATATTATTGCAATAAATAATCTGGGCTTGAAAAATGTCCCTATAGGTTACAAATCAGAGATAAAAGACCTGGTAAGAAGGTGAGAAAGGTTTTTACTAGCCCTGCTACAATTTATTAATTTTGGACTGTTTCTTGGCCCATAATGATGGAAATCTTTGTAAAGACATAAGCATACAGATTGTTATCATGCCATCTAAGAATAATTCAATGAAACATAAATTCAACGATGTATTGTAAAATGCTACTGTATGTTTAGTAGACGCAAGATGTACAGTAGTATATACAGCCATACCAAGGAGATATTGCGGGTTTGGTTCTGGACCACTGCAATAAAATGAATATAGCAATAAAGTGAGTCGCACTAATTTCTTTGTTTCCCAATGCATATAAAAGTTATATTTACACTATGCTGTAGTCTTTAATGTGTGCAATAGCATTATGCATAAAAAACAACTATCTGAGCCTTCAGTGAGTCATAATCATTTTGCTGGTGGTGTGTATAGGTACATAGGTGTATATACAGTATATGTGTATACATGTGTATTTATGTATTTATATGTATATATATATATTGGAAAAATGACGCTGCTAGACTTGTTCAACACAGGGTTGCCACAAACCTTCAATTTGTAAAAAGAGCAATATCTGCGAAGCGCAATAAAGCAAAACGCAATAAAACAAGGTATATGCCTGTACTATATTTGTAAAACTAGCTTTAAGACCAGGTCAAAGCGCCACTAAACTGTGAAATGGATCTTGGTGTTTGTTTTTTCATAAACAGGACGCTTACTATCTGCTTGATCAAAGGAAATTTCAGACACGCACGGCACATATCTTTTTATAGATGATGCATTTTGCGGTAAATCTACATTAACAGAATGATTAAATTGTGTACAGGATATTGCAACAATGAGTTCACACCTTTACTCCAACACAGCGAACAACCCATTTCCAGTCTTAAGGCACACAAACAGTTCCTGACTACTTTTCTGCTCCTGATAAAGCTGACATAAAGTATTAGAGGAACATAAAACCCATTTTTATAATTTCATGATTCAGATGGGGCATACAATTTTAAATAGCATTCAACCTTATCTCTATAATAAGATTTGCTTCATTCTCTTAGTATAATTTGTTAAAGAAGCAACAATTCACTAATTGGAGCTAGCTGAACAAATCAGGTGAGACAACGACAAGATGCATATATGTGTGGTTACCCATCAGCAGCTAAATTCCAGTAGTGTATTACTGCTTCTAAGTCTATCTATGTATGCTATTCAACAAAGGATACCAAGAGAATGAAGCAAAGAAGATTATAAAAGTAAATTAGATAGTTGTTTAAAATTGAATGCTCTATCTGATGAAATTTAAATGTTGACTTTACTGTGCCTTTAAATAATAATCCTCTAAGGTTTTTAAACTCTTGGCGTTTTACTAAACTACAAATTTATAAATGATATGAATCTATTTTATTGTGCCTCTATACATAAATGTGCAGCCCTAATGTATTGTCTACAGACATTTCAGTTACCATATGTTTATAACCTGATCTCTGCAAAATTGTTACCCTTCTCAGCTCCCCAAAGGGAATTCTCTGTCACATCTGAAAACATAAAAAACATAAATAGTGACAGCAGATAAGACCCACACTAGTCTTCCCATATTCCTGTCTGAAGTGTAGGCTAATGAATCCTCAGGATAGCTGGATGCATATTTTAGATATTCTTTGGTAATCTTACTGTTCTGGTCTCTACCACCTTTAATGGATGTATAAACCAGGAATCAAGCACACGTTCTGCGGTTTCTCTGCTACTTAAAGGACCACTCAATGCGGTAGAATTGCATAATTAACAAGTGCATAATAGAACAACAATAATTTTACAGCTGCTCTGAATTTCAAATAAGCAGTAGATTTTTTTTCTGACAAATTATTTTTTTCTCCCATTTACCGGCCCCCTGTATCATGTGACAGACATCAGCCAATCACAGACTAGTATACGTAAACCCTGTTAGCTTGTGCACATGCTCAGTAGGATCTTGTTCTCCTGAACGTGTGAAAATAAATTACTGTGCAAAATTTGGTAATGGAAGTAAATTGGAAAGCGTTTTAAAACTGCTGCTCTGTCTGAATCGTAAAAATTTATTTTGACTTGAGTGTCCCTTTAATTTGCAATCTCCAAGCCATCTTGTCTGCAATAAAGTGAGCACAGCAGATTTTACTGCGAGATCTTCCAATACTTGCTATAGTATTCTCTCAATTTGCAAAAATTGCACCAACCCAAATGCATAGCTGCAGTAATTGACATATCTTCATTCTTAGTTCATTCAAGAATAGATACTTACTAGTATTTTTATTCATATATTTTTTTTATTTTCATATGTATTCACTTTATTACCTGTGATTTCCTATTACTGCCATACCATTTTTACAAATTGAAATAAAGTGTGTTAGATTAAAATAAAATAAAATCATATAATGCATGCAAAATTTTCAAATTGACCATTATTTTTTGTTTTTCTTTCAGTACCATAAACATATCAAACCATTAGAGGCTTGCGTCTTTGTCAACACAACAGTGGTTTGGGATAACACAAGAAAATCTATTAAAAAATGTAAAACATATTTTTTCAACCATTTTCAGAACAGCACCATAAAATAGGTAGCTAACAGGAAAGGAGGATGTCATACAAAACGGATTCATTACATAGAAATAGATGATGGTATTGTGTATTTGATAGCTGTTTCCCCCCTTCAAATTATAACATTTGCAATTAAACCTGTATTATCATATTGAGGCCTAGATTTAGAGTTCGGCGGTAGCCGTCAAAACCAGCGTTAGAGGCTCCTAACGCTGGTTTTGGCCGCCCGCTGGTATTTGGAGTCAGTGATTAAAGGGTCTAACGCTCACTTTACAGCCGCGACTTTTCCATACCGCAGATCCCCCTACGCCATTTGCGTAGCCTATCTTTTCAATGGGATCTTTCTAACGCTGGTATTTAGAGTCGTTTCTGAAGTGAGCGTTAGAGCTCTAACGACAAGATTCCAGCCGCCTGAAAAAAGCAGGAGTTAAGAGCTTTCTGGCTAACGCCGGTTCATAAAGCTCTTAACTACTGTACCCTAAACTACACTAACACCCATAAACTACCTATGTACCCCTAAACCGAGGTCCCCCCACATCGCCGCCACTCGATTAAAATTTTTAACCCCTAATCTGCCGACCGCCACCTACGTTATACTTATGTACCCCTAATCTGCTGCCCCTAACCCCGCCGACCCCTATATCATATTTATTAACCCCTAACTTGCCCCACACAACGTCGCCGCAAGCTACTTAAAATAATTAACCCCTAATCTTCCGACCGCAAATCGCCGCCACCTACGTTATCCCTATGTACCCCTAATCTTCTGCCCCTAACATCGCCGACCCCTATGTTATATTTATTAACCCCTAATCTGCCCCCCACAACGTCGCCGACACCTACCTACACTTATTAACCCCTAATCTGCCGAGCGGACCTGAGCGCTACTATAATAAAGTTATTAACCCCTAATCCGCCTCACTAACCCTATCATAAATAGTATTAACCCCTAATCTGCCCTCCCTAACATCGCCGACACCTACCTTCAATTATTAACCCCTAATCTGCCGACCGGAGCTCACCGCTATTCTAATAAATGTATTAACCCCTAAAGCTAAGTCTAACCCTAACACTAACACCCCCCTAAGTTAAATATAATTTTTATCTAACGAAATAAATTAACTCTTATTAAATAAATTATTCCTATTTAAAGCTAAATACTTACCTGTAAAATAAACCCTAATATAGCTACAATATAAATAATAATTATATTATAGCTATTTTAGGATTAATATTTATTTTACAGGTAACTTTGTATTTATTTTAACCAGGTACAATAGCTATTAAATAGTTAAGAACTATTTAATAGTTACCTAGTTAAAATAATTACAAATTTACCTGTAAAATAAATCCTAACCTAAGATATAATTAAACCTAACACTACCCTATCAATAAAATAATTAAATAAACTACCTACAATTACCTACAATTAACCTAACACTACACTATCAATAAATTAATTAAACACAATTGCTACAAATAAATACAATTAAATAAACTATCTAAAGTACAAAAAATAAAAAAGAACTAAGTTACAGAAAATAAAAAAATATTTACAAACATAAGAAAAATATTACAACAATTTTAAACTAATTACACCTACTCTAAGCCCCCTAATAAAATAACAAAGACCCCCAAAATAAAAAATTCCCTACCCTATTCTAAATTTAAAAAGTTACAAGCTCTTTTACCTTACCAGCCCTGAACAGGGCCCTTTTCGGGGCATGCCCCAAGAAGTTCAGCTCTTTTGCCTGTAAAAGAAAACATACAATACCCCCCCCCCCAACATTACAACCCACCACCCACATACCCCTAATCTAACCCAAACCCCCCTTAAATAAACCTAACACTAAGCCCCTGATGATCTTCCTACCTTGTCTTCACCATGCCAGGTTCACCGATCCGTCCTGGCTCCAAGATCTTCATCCAACCCAAGCGGGGGTTGGCGATCCATAATCCGGTGCTCCAAAGTCTTCCTCCTATCCGGCAAGAAGAGGACATCCGGACCGGCAAACATCTTCTCCAAGCGGCATCTTCTATGTTCTTCCATCCGATGACGACCGGCTCCATCTTGAAGACCTCCAGCGCGGATCCATCCTCTTCTTCCGACGACTAGACGACGAATGACGGTTCCTTTAAGGGACGTCATCCAAGATGGCGTCCCTCGAATTCCGATTGGCTGATAGGATTCTATCAGCCAATCGGAATTAAGGTAGGAATTTTCTGATTGGCTGATGGAATCAGCCAATCAGAATCAAGTTCAATCCGATTGGCTGATCCAATCAGCCAATCAGATTGAGCTCGCATTCTATTGGCTGTTCCGATCAGCCAATACAATGCGAGCTCAATCTGATTGGCTGATTGGATCAGCCAATCGGATTGAACTTGATTCTGATTGGCTGATTCCATCAGCCAATCAGAAAATTCCTACCTTAATTCCGATTGGCTGATAGAATCCTATCAGCCAATCGGAATTCGAGGGACGCCATCTTGGATGACGTCCCTTAAAGGAACCGTCATTCGTCATCTAGTCGTCGGAAGAAGAGGATGGATCCGCGCTGGAGGTCTTCAAGATGGAGCCGGTCGTCATCGGATGGAAGAACATAGAAGATGCCGCTTGGAGAAGATGTTTGCCGGTCCGGATGTCCTCTTCTTGCCGGATAGGAGGAAGACTTTGGAGCACCGGATTATGGATCGCCAACCCCCGCTTGGGTTGGATGAAGATCTTGGAGCCAGGACGGATCGGTGAACCTGGCATGGTGAAGACAAGGTAGGAAGATCATCAGGGGCTTAGTGTTAGGTTTATTTAAGGGGGGTTTGGGTTAGATTAGGGGTATGTGGGTGGTGGGTTGTAATGTTGGGGGGGGGGGTATTGTATGTTTTTTTTTACAGGCAAAAGAGCTGAAATTCTTGGGGCATGCCCCGCAAAGGGCCCTGTTCAGGGCTGGTAAGGTAAAAGAGCTTGTAATTTTTGTATTTTAGAATAGGGTAGGGAATTTTTTATTTTGGGGGTCTTTGTTATTTTATTAGGGGGCTTAGAGTAGGTGTAATTAGTTTAAAATTGTTGTAATATTTTTCTTATGTTTGTAAATATTTTTTTATTTTCTGTAACTTAGTTCTTTTTTATTTTTTGTACTTTAGATAGTTTATTTAATTGTATTTATTTGTAGCAATTGTGTTTAATTAATTTATTGATAGTGTAGTGTTAGGTTAATTGTAGGTAATTGTAGGTAGTTTATTTAATTATTTTATTGATAGGGTAGTGTTAGGTTTAATTATAACTTAGGTTAGGATTTATTTTACAGGTAAATTTGTAATTATTTTAACTAGGTAACTATTAAATAGTTCTTAACTATTTAATAGCTATTGTACCTGGTTAAAATAAATACAAAGTTACCTGTAAAATAAATATTAATCCTAAAATAGCTATAATATAAATGTAATTTATATTGTAGCTATATTAGGATTTATTTTACAGGTAAGTATTTAGCTTTAAATAGGAATCATTTATTTAATAAGAGTTAATTTATTTCGTTAGATAAAAATTATATTTAACTTAGGGGGGTGTTAGTGTTAGGGTTAGACTTAGCTTTAGGGGTTAATACATTTATTAGAATAGCGGTGAGCTCCGGTCGGCAGATTAGGGGTTAATAATTGAAGGTAGGTGTCGGCGATGTTAGGGAGGGCAGATTAGGGGTTAATACTATTTATGATAGGGTTAGTGAGGCGGATTAGGGGTTAATAACTTTATTATAGTAGCGCTCAGGTCCGGTCGGCAGATTAGGGGTTAATAAGTGTAGGTAGGTGTCGGCGATGTTGAGGGGGGCAGATTAGGGGTTAATAAATATAATATAGGGGTCGGCGATGTTAGGGCAGCAGATTAGGGGTACATAGGGATAACGTAGGTGGCGGCGGTTTACGGAGCGGCAGATTAGGGGTTAAAAGTGTAATGCAGGGGTCAGCGATAGCGGGGGCGGCAGATTAGGGGTTAATAAGTGTAAGGCTAGGGGTGTTTAGACTCGGGGTACATGTTAGAGTGTTAGGTGCAGACGTAGGAAGTGTTTCCCCATAGGAAACAATGGGGCTGCGTTAGGAGCTGAACGCTGCTTTTTTGCAGGTGTTAGGTTTTTTTTCAGCTCAAACAGCCCCATTGTTTCCTATGGGAGAATCGTGCACGAGCACGTTTTTGAGGCCGGCCGCGTCCGTAAGCAACTCTGGTATCGAGAGTTGTATTTGCGGTAAAAATGCTCTACGCTCCTTTTTTGGAGCCTAACGCAGCATTTGTTTTAACTCTCGATACCAGAGTTAAATTTATGGTGCGGCCAGAAAAAAACCCGCGGAGCGTTAACAGCCCTTTTACCGCCAAACTCCAAATCTAGCCGTGAGTATTTTAATTAGGCGTTTTATACACATAAATAATTGCATTCATGAACAAATATTTGAATGATCAAATTTTGTTTTAACAGATGCTTGTTTAAAATGGTGATTTTCTCAATATTTTTACATATTTTTGTATAATTATGTATGTGAATGAATATTACAGCCCCTCTCTAAAAAACACCCCAAGATTTTTTGAACAAGAGACAAAAAGTTTAATACCATCAAAAATAAAATAAAGTGGGCTTTTCTTATAGATTAAAGTAGTTTAGGGTGCTGCAAAAACCTATTTTGAAAACTATTCTAACAGATTGTAATAGAACCCATTCAATAGTTAAACCCCTGGTCTCATCTAACAGATTGAAATAGGATCCATATTGCTGTCATTTCCTATGCACTTTATTCTTTTTCCATATGGGAAAAAGATAGTTATGCAAATCTCCAGCAGACATCCCAACCCTTTGTGCAATGCTGGGAATTCCTATATCAGACACACTTTCTGTGGTCTTCAGATAAAAAACCTCCCTCCCCAAAAGCCACAAATTCATCATCGTCTGTTTCAGAACTCTCTCTCGCCAGGTCTCAAAGATGCTTCTGGCGTCAGATCACCAAGAAAAACCAACAACGAAAACGTCATCCTCACGTGACAACACTCTCATCGTCAGTAACCTGAGAACATATTTTTACTAGTAACCTGTTTGTTTTAAATTCATGCTCTCTTTTTTGTCTATTTCATATTATATCAATATTCAATATTTTCCTTAAAGGGACACTCAAGTCAAAAAAACCTTTTATGAATCAGATAGAGCAGCCGTTTCAAAACACTTTCCAATTTACTTCCATTATCAAATTTTGCGCAGTCTCTTTATTCACACTTTCTGGGAGCAAGATCCTACTGAGCATGTGCACTAGCTTGCAGGGTATAAGTATACTACTCTGTGATTGACTGATGCTTGTCACATGATACAGGGGTCCAGAAAATGGGAGAACAAATAAATGTTAAATCATTGTCTTCTTATTATGCACTTGTCAATTATGCAATTCTACTGCATTGAGTGGTCCTTTAACATCTTTATATTACTGTCCCTAGTTTTACTTTTACCCTTTTCCTTCCTAATATAAGGAGCATTGCTTTCCTACCTAGATAATGCTCCTTCTATTCTTTTTTTCCCCAAAATGTTTTAAAAGAAAAAATATAATAAATACAAAATAAAAAAAAAGAATTAGCATTCTTACACTTTCATGCAGATTTCTTTACATAGCTTAAAAGTATGGAGACGCAATATGATTATGCCTCTAATAACAAATTCTAATAAAGCAGCTGTCAACACAGAGTATTCAAGAATTTGGGTATTGCCTATAGCCAAGATCACCAGCATCACAAACCCAACTAAAATTGGACAAAACAGAGCCATATAAGACAAATAGACAGACAAAAAAAAAAGGGTGAGGGGGGATGAAGGTGTTCCCCTCTCTCATCTCCCCCCGCCTCCCAGCCCTCCCGTCCTAAAACGCAGGGCTCTCCTACCTCTCATCCTTCCTGGCTATCAAAATCCCAAATTGGTAGGATTTGATTTATCTTTAAAAGAAAATCAGTCTCTATATGCTCAATAAAGTTCCCCCATACCTTCTTATAGTTCTTAGTCCCATTGAATTTATAAAATTTAGTGTCAAGTGCCTCCGATAAAGCCTGTCTGACCAGCCGTTTTTAATTGGTTTTATCGAGGGGATTTTATTATTTATCCAGTTCTTAAAGATCAAAGATCTAACTAACACAATTCCCCATTGAATAAATTTATACTTCGACCCTCATTCCAGTACTTTGTTTACAAATAGTATATTTTCTATTATTTAAATTTTTTCCTTTAGGACTGATGAAAAAAATAATTCAACTTTATCCTAGAGTTGTCAGAATTTTGGGCATGTAGCTAATAAATGTAGGATGTTAGGGTCTGCTTCTGTACATTTCTTGCATGCATTCTCAGTTTGCAACTTCCATTTTTGTGCTCTCCTCGGAGTAATATAGTAAAATTGTATTAATCTAAATTGGGACTCTCTGAATTTGGCTGAACCTGTTAAGCCCTGTATGATCCCAAAACTAAAAAGAGGAGAAATTTTATCCCATTTGTTGTTGTACTCTTTAATTAAATTCTCCTCTAGTGTAGTTTGTAGGATACCGTATATAGGTGATATTAGGCCTTTTTTTAATTTTAAGACAGTCTAATAATGAATGACTGTGACATAGGTTGGGTATAATTTTTATCATCTGAAGTAAATAGTGTTTTGCCTGCCTGAAATGTAGCCATTCTTTTTTAGAGATATTATAGATCCTTTAAAAATCTCTAAAATTATATGGCTTTGTGGTTAAGGGATCGATCAAGTGTTTAAGCAAGATAATTTTTTTACTTTTCCAAATTTGGATTGCCCGGCCCTGCACCGCTGGTGTGAATCTCGGGTTCCCTAATAGAGGCAGGTATTTTGAAATGGTGTAACTCCCTCCTTTTGCCTTCATCGTTTTCCTCCAGGCTACAAGTATATCTTTTAACAATGGATGAGTAACGATTTCTGGTCCCAACTCCTAATTTGACGCATGGAGAATAAAAGCAAGTGAAAAATGGGCTCTTATTAATTCATCCATATTACAATTTGTAAAATTACCTGTTTGAGCTAACCAATCAAGGGGACATCTCAAAAGTATTGCTTGATTATATAGTTTAATATTGGGTAGGGCCAAACCCCCCTTTACACTTGGTAGGTAGAGTTTATCTAACCTTATCCTTGCTTTTTTCCCTCTCCAGAGCTTTTAAGAATTTAAGAAGATCTTGTTTTTTTATTGCCAAAGGTAACATCCTGAGAGGGTATAGTATTGTGGGGAGGATAAATATTTTAAAGGCTGCCACTCGGCCTGACAGAGAAAGAGGCAAGTTAAAACACTTAGTTAAACTATCTGTGCTCTTTTGGAGATTTACTGATATATTTAGGCTATACCATCTAGTTGGATCTGCCGAAAGGTGTATACCCAAGCATTTCAAACTCTTTGTCTCTATAAAAGGATACACCTGCTCCGAATTTGTTTTTTTTAACCATAAGATCTTGGACTTAGAATAATTTATCTTATAGCCCGAAATCTTCCAAAATACTAATTATCTCAGAGACTTGCTTTTCTGGGGAGGGTACACACATCAATAAATCATTTGCAAAAAGGGCTAACTGAAACGTCTCTTTACCTACTTTGGCACTCACTAGGAACTCTCTAATTCTACTGGCCAGGGGCTCCAGTACTAGATGAACTAGAAGAGGCGACATAGGGCATCCCTTTCTGGTTCCTCTAGCTAGAAGAAAGGAAGGTGACATACAGATCTTTACTAAAATTGACGCGTTAACATCCGAATATACATTAGATACCAAATTAAAAAAAAATCCCCTCAGACCAAACCTCTTTAGGGTTTCAAATATATAGTTCCACTCGACTCTGTCCAAGGCCTTCTCTGCATCCAAAGATAGCAGGAAGGCCTCCGGCAGAGCCGAGACATCAAACCCCACCCCCAGTATCTCCACTATATTGGCAAATCACTTGCAACATTTTCTTGATGTTTAACTCAGGCATTCTCCCCATGACAAATCCTGCTTGATCCATATGTAAAAGTTTCGGGAGAATTAATTTCAATCTATTTCTATAGTCTTCATAAAGATCTTGTAATCAAGATTCAGAAGTGAAATGGGTCTATATGAGGACACCTGTGTGCGGTCATTACCTTCTTTTGGCAATAATATTATATTTGCTGATTTAAATTGAGATGAAATTTTCTTATTCTGCAAGTAATATTTTTCATAAAGCTCCTTGAGATCATTAATGATCTCTTCTTTTAGTAGCCAATAAAATTCAAGAGGGAGCCCGTCTTGCCCCGGGGCTTCCCCCTTCCTCATATGTTTCATGGTGTTAATAATTTCGTTTTCAGATAAAGGTGCATTCAATATCTCCATGTCTTCTGCACCTATCTCTGGTAATTTTAAATCATTCAAAAACTTTTGGATGCCCTCTTTCTTAGGATTCTGGGAGGCATATAGATTTTCAGAATTCTTCTAAAAGAGTAAGGTTATCTCCTCTGGATTATTAGTAATTGTTGGTCCTTCCTTAATTAACCCTATAGGTTTTTTATTTTTTTATTTGTTAAACAGACTCGCTAAATATTTCTACACCTTGTTCCCATATCTCTCAAAATGTGTTTGTTTTTTAAATAGTTCTTTTCCCGCCAGAGTTAACAAAAACAAATCTCTCACTTTTTTTAGATTTCACATAGTTATATCTATTTTTTTTAGCTGGATGCAGTCTGAGTCGGAAGTATGCCGCTGAGAGATTGTTGGCAAGCTTAGCGTTTTCAATGTTCCCTTCCTTCTTCAACTTAATTAGATATGACATTACCTCTGCTTTAAAATGTTACTTTAGCGGCTTCCCAATAAATTACCTTATTATCTCTATATTCTATGTTATTAATACTGTACTCCATCCATTTTTGTTTAAAAAATTCTGCAAATTTAGCTGACTTTGCTAAATAGTTAGGAAATTAAAAAGAGTTGGCATTAGCTTTATATGGTTCATTTAAGAAATCAAGGAAATTGGGGTATGATCCGAAAGAGCAAAATCCTGAATATTAGTTTCAATAACTCTCGTTAATATCGAAACTGATATGAGAAATAAATCTAGTCTAGATAAGGCATTGTGGGATTTGGACATACAAGTGAATTCTAGACTGTTAGGGTTAAAAAGCCTCCAAACATCTGCTAATTTATAATTAGTTGTAAATGTTGAAAATACCCTCTTTTTATATTGCAATTGTGATTTCCGAATTTTGTATAGCTGGTTGCTTAGTAACGTTTTCCTGTCTAGTAAAGAGTTAGGAGTCACATTAAAATCCCCCATGATTATCACCTGTTTATCTGGAAATTTATCTAAGATCCTATATATTTTATTATATATATATCTCCCCTCCTTATCTATTATTTTATTTTTAATTTCATATTTTAAGTTTCTGTTTATCAAAAATGCTACCCCTCTTGCTGCTTTAGAATATGAGGCACTAATGACCTCCCCTAGCCAGTTTGCCTTAGTTTTTGAATGTTCAAGTTTGGAGAGGGGATTTTCCTGCAAGCTTATAATATCTGCTTTTTTCTTACTTAAAATATTAAGAATGGCTTTACGCTTAATTGGGGAGTGGATTCCTCCCACATTCCATGATATTAATTTAACCATTAATTTGTAAGTTATATATATTTGCCCCTAAATCCATAAAACAGGGGAGAAGGGAGGGAAAAACATGAACAACAAACAACAAATAATATATACCCATCCAGGCAAATTTGTACCATGACATTTTTGCTCATAAATCATTTGTTTTTTCTTTCCAGAGTTCAAAGCCTGGCTTCCCTTCCAAGCAAGGCAGAAGAATAAAAAAATAAAAAAAAACATATCACAGTAACTCACTACAATCTATTATTACATTTTGTTGTTAACCGTTCCCATTTCAACTTTCATTCCTATTTTAACAAATGTGGTACAAAAAAAAATGTGTTTCAATGAACATTGCTTAAAGCAAATGGCTACTGTGTGACTTAGCTAGCAACCCCAAGCCATGTTGTCTACAATCAACCATTAGATCTTTTAAGATCTTACCCCTGACCTATGATATAAACCTCTATTATTAAAAAGAGAGGGGAAAGAAAAAGAAAAAAAAATCAGGAACCCCATCAAAGTTACTCAGCACCATATATTATCACATTTTGTTGATGATACTTCCCACTTCAACCCTTATTTCTATTTTGAAAAGTGAAGTGTAGATAATAGTGTTTTACCATATACTTTACATTAAAGCAGTGACCTCTTCCTAATATTGCGAGCAGCCTAAGGTCGCAGCCATTTAAAGCCTTACCCCTAACGTGTACTAAAAACCTCTATTACAATTTAACCTTATCCATACTAGACATTGGTAAGGGGAAACAAAAAAACAATGGGGGAGGGGGGGTCCTGACAGCATGTTCACTGCAGACTTTTTATTCCTTACATAAGGTGACTAATTATACTAACATACCCCTGAGTGAGTCAAAACCTAATATTTGAATTGCAATAAACACTTACTACATAACTTGTTGATGCAATTCGCCCTACCAAGGATTATTTTCTCTTTTCCTCCTCTTTCCTTCCTTCTTCCTCCCTCCTAATAAATGTACCCTTTATGGGGTCCAATTACAAGTGATGTGCCTAAAAATGTTAAATCCTTCCTTTAACAAATTAAAAAAAACATAATTTATGTAAGAACTTACCTAATAAATTCATTTCTTTCATATTGGCAAGAGTCCATGAGCTAGTGACATATGGGATATACATTCCTACCAGGAGGGGGCAAAGTTTCCCAAACCTCAAATGCCTAAAAATACACCTCCCACCACACCCACAACTCAGTTTAACGAATAGCCAAGTAGTGAGGTGATAACAAAAAGGAGTAAAAAAGCATACAAAAAGAGGAACTGGAAATTTAATTGTGCTTTTATACAAAAAAACCATAACCACCATAAAAAGGGTGGGCCTCATGGACTCTTGCCAATATGAAAGAAATTAATTTATCAGGTAAGTTCTTACATAAATAATGTTTTCTTTCATGTAATTGGCAAGAGTCCATGAGCTAGTGACGTATGGGATAGAAATACCCAAGATGTGGAAGTCCACAGAAGAGTCACTAGAGAGGGAAGGATAAAATAACAACAGCTATTTCCACTGAGAAATTAAATCCACACAATAATTAAGTTTTTCTTAAAAAATCAAAAAAATCAAAAGCAGTAGAATCAAACTGAGACAGCTGCCTGAAGAACTTTTCTACCAAAGACTGCTTCAGAAGAAGCAAAATACATCAAAATGGTAAAAACAATAAAAGTATGCAAAGAAGACCAAATTACTGGTTTGCAAATTTGATCAACCGAAGCTTCATTCTGAAAAAGCCCAAGAAATGGCGACTGAACTTAGTAGAATGAGCTGTAAATCTCTGAGGCAGAGCCTGCCCTGCCTCCAAATAAGCCTTGAGAAACAAAAGCTTTAACGAGGATGCCAAAGAAATGGCAGAGGCTTTCTAACCTTCTCTGGAACCAGAAAAACAACAAATATAATAGAAGTCTTCTGAAATCCTAGTAACCTCAATATAGAATTATAAGCTCTTACCACATCCAAAGGATGTAAAGGACTCTCAAAGAATTCTTTAGGATTAGGACACAAAGAAGGAACAACAATTTCTCTACTAATTTTGTTCAAATTCACAACTTTACGAAAAAAAGAAGTCCACAAAACAACTTATCTAGATGAAAAAATCAGATAAGGAGACACACAATAGAGAGCTGATAAATCAGAAACTCTTGTAGCAGAAGAGATAGTCAAAAGAAACAACAAGAAAGTAGATAATCTTCAAAGAAAATATAGGCTCAAAAGAAAGAGCCTGCAAAATCTTTAAACCAAATAAGACTCCAAAAGGAGAAATTAATAAATGAACAGGCTTGATACCAACCAAAGCCTGAACAAAACAGTGAATATCTGGAAGTTTAAACAATCTTTCTAGGAAATAAAACAAAAAGAACAGAGATTTGTCCCTTCAAAAAAATTGCAGACAAACTTTATCCAAACCATCCTGAAAAAAATGTAAAATCCTAGGAATTCTAAAAGAATGCCAAGAGAATTTATGAGAAGAACACCATAAAATATAGGTTTTCCAAACCTAATAATACACATTCCTTGAAACAGACTTATAAGCCTGCAACATAGTGATAAAAACTGGAGTCAGAGAAACCTCTATGACTAAACACTAATCAATTTCCATACCTACAAATTAGTAATTTGAGATCCTGATGGCAAAATAGCCCCTAAAACAAGAGGACTGGCCAAAGAGAAAGTGACCAAGAATGGCAACTGGACATCTGAACAAGATCCACATACCAAACCTGTGAGGCTATGCTGATGCTATCAGAAACACATGAGACTGTTCCAATATGATCTTGGAAATCACCTTTGGAAGAAAGAAACAAATGCAGAAAGATGTAGTAAGGTTGCAAAACCAAGACACTGCTAATGCATCCACCATTTCTGCCTGAGGATCCCTGGACCTGAAAAGGTACCTGGAAAATTGAGAAAACACATCTGTATAGAGATACCACTCTTTCCATGCTCATAGCCACTGAAAGGAATGTTCTAGACTGTAAGTTATTCAGGCTAACGTCGATTACAATTGACTTTTGTCTGATACAGACAAAGACATGAACACAGAATCCATCTAGAAACCCAAAAAGGGATGACCCTTGTCTGAGGAATCACAAAACTCTTAGGTTGTCAGGGTGCCAGGAATCAGACTGAGACAAGAAGTACAAAAATAATCACACCTTATTAATAGCAAAAAATAATAAAAAGTCCACAAGTTAAATAACAAGCCAGGAATCAAAACCAGTAGACATGTGCACGGCTAAAAAATTCGGTTCGTTTTCGGTTCGGATCGATTCGGACTTTTCGAATTTCGTTTCGGATCGAATCGGATTCGGCAAAATTTGAATAAATTCGTTTCGGATTTATTCGGATCCGAATAAATTCGTTTCGGATTTATTCGGATTCGGCTGAATTCAGTTCTATTCTGTTCCGAAATTCGGTATGTTTTTAGTACACTAACACCCATTTAGTACACTAAGTCACTAACACCCATAAACTACCTATGAACCACTAAACCGAGGCCCCCCCCACATCGCAAACCCTATAATAACATTATTTAACCCCTAATCTGCCGATCGGATATCGCCGCAACCTACATTATAACTATTAACCCCTAATCTGCTGTCCCTAACACCGCCGACCCCTGCATTATAGTTATTAACCCCTAATCTGCCCCCCCCAACGTCGCCGCAATCTAACTACAAGTATTAACCCCTAATCTGCCGACCCGATATCGCCGCCGCCTACATTATAGCTATTAACCCCTAATCTGCTGTCCCTAACACCGCCGACCCCTACATTATAGTTATTAACCCCTAATCTGCCCCCCCCAACGTCGCCGCAATCTAACTACAAGTATTAACCCCTAATCTGCCGACCCGATATCGCCGCCGCCTACATTATAGCTATTAACCCCTAATCTGCTGTCCCTAACACCGCCGACCCCTACATTATAGTTATTAACCCCTAATCTGCCCCCCCCAACGTCGCCGCAATCTAACTACAAGTATTAACCCCTAATCTGCCGACCCGATATCGCCGCCGCCTACATTATAGCTATTAACCCCTAATCTGGTGTCCCTAACACCGCCGACCCCTACATTATAGTTATTAACCCCTAATCTGCCTCCCCCCAACGTCGCCACAATCTAACTACAAGTATTAACCCCTAATCTGCCGACCGCAAATCGCCGCCACTATAATAAATGTATTAACCCCTAAACCGCTGCACTCCCGCCTCGCAAACACTATAATACATTTTATTAACCCCTAATCTGCCCTCCCTAACATCGCCGCCACCTACCTACAATTATTAACCCCTAATCTCCCGCCCCCAACGTCGCCGCTACTATAATAAGGTTATTAACCCCTAAACCTAAGTCTAACCCTAACACTAACACCCCCTAACTTAAATATAATTTAAATAAAACGAAATAAGTTTACTATAGTTAAATAAATGAATCCTATTTAAAACTAAAGACTTACCTGTAAAATAAACCCTAATATAGCTACAATATAACTAATAGTTACATTGTAGCTATTTTAGGATTTATTTTTATTTTACAGGCAACTTTGTATTTATTTTAACTAGGTACAATAGTTATTAAATAGTTAATAACTATTTAATAACTACCTAGCTAAAATAAATACAAATTTACCTGTAAAATAAATCCTAACCTAAGTTACAATTACACCTAACACTACACTATCATTAAATTAACTAAATAAATGAATCATATTTAAAACAAAATACTTACCTGTAAAATAAACCCTAAGATAGCTGCAATATAACTAATAGTTACATTGTAGCTATTTTAGCATTTATATTTATTTTACAGGCAACTTTGTATTTATTTTAACTAGGTACAAAAGCTATTAAATAGTTATTGACTAATTAATAGCTACCTAGTTAAAATAATTACAAAATTACCTGTAAAATAAATCCTAACCTAAGTTACAATTAAACCTAACACTACACTGCCATTAAATAAATTAACTACAAGTACCTACAATTATCTACAATTAAATAAACTAAAGTACAAAAACCCCCCACTAAATTACAAAAAAAAACAAACACTAAATTACAAAAAATAAAAAAATATTACAAGAATTTTAAACTAATTACACCTAATCTAAGCCCCCTAATAAAATAACAAAGCCCCCCAAAATAATAAAAATGCCCTACCCTATACTAAATTACAAAAGTTAACAGCTCTATTACCTTACCAGCCCTGAACAGGGCCCTTTGCGGGGCATGCCCCAAAGAAAACAGCTCTTTTGCATGTAAAAAAAAAAACACAATCCCCCCCCCCATTACAACCCACCACCCACATACCCCTACTCTAACCCAAACCCCCCTTAAATAAACCTAACACTACCCCCCTGAAGATCTCCCTACCTTGAGTCGTGTTCACCCAGCCGGGCCAAAGTCTTCATCCGATGGGGCAGAAGAGGACATCCAGACCGGCAGAAGTCTTCATCCAAGCGGGGCAAGAAGAGGTCTTCCATCCATCATACAAGTACCAAAATACAAACAAACACTAAATTACCAAAAATAATAAAATATTACAATAATTTTAAACTAATTACACCTAATCTAAGCCCCCTACTAGCTTTTAATATAGCTTCAATATAACTAATAGTTACATTGTAGCTATTTTAGGATTTATATGTATTTTACAGGCAACTTTGTATTTATTTTAACTAGGTACAATAGTTATTAAATAGTTAATAACTATTTAATAACTACCTAGCTAAAATAAATACAAATTTACCTGTAAAATAAATCATAACCTAAGTTACAATTACACCTAACACTACACTATCATTAAATTAACTAAATAAATGAATCCTATATAAAACTAAAGACTTACCTGTAAAATAAACCCTAATATAGCTGCAATATAACTAATAGTTACATTGTAGCTATTTTAGCATTTATATTTATTGTACAGGCAACTTTGTATTCATTTTAACTAGGTTCAATAGCTATTAAATAGATATTGACTATTTAATAGCTACCTAGTTAAAATAATTACAAAATTACCTGTAAAATAAATCCTAACCTAAGTTACAATTAAACCTAACACTACACTATCATTAAATAAATTAACTACAAGTACCTACAATTAAATACAATTAAAAAAACTAAACTAAAGTACAAAACCCCCCCCACTAAATTACAAAAAATAAAAAAATATTACAAGAATTTTAAACTAATTACACCTAATCTAAGCCCCCTAATAAAATAACAAAGCCCCCCAAAATAAAAAAAATGCCCTACCCTATACTAAATTACAAAAGTTAACAGCTCTATTACCTTACCAGCCCTGAACAGGGCCTTTTGCGGGGCATGCCCCAAAGAAAACAGCTCTTTTGCCTGTAAAAAAAAACACAATACCCCCCCCCACATTACAACCCACCACCCACATACCCCTACTCTAACCCAAACCCCCCTTAAATAAACCTAACACTACCCCCCTGAAGATCTCCCTACCTTGAGTCGTGTTCACCCAGCCGGGCCGAAGTCTTCATCCGATGGGGCAGAAGAGGACATCCAGACCGGCAGAAGTCTTCATCCAAGCGGGGCAAGAAGAGGTCTTCCATCCATCAGAAAAGTACAAAAAACAAACAAACACTAAATTAGCAAGAATAATAAAATATTACAATAATTTTAAACTAATTACACCTAATCTAAGCCCCCTACTAGCTATTAATATAGCTACAATATAACTAATAGTTACATTGTAGCTATTTTAGGATTTATATTTATTTTACAGGCAACTTTGTATTTATTTTAACTAGGTACAATAGCTATTAAATAGTTAATAACTATTTAATAACTACCTAGCTAAAATAAATACAAATTTACCTGTAAAATAAACCCTAACCTAAGTTACAATTACACCTAACACTACACTGTCATTAAATTAACTAAATAAATTAATCCTATATAAAACTAAATACTTACCTGTAAAATAAACCCTAATATAGCTACAGTATAACTAATAGTTACATTGTAGCTAGCTTAGGATTTATATTTATTTTACAGGCAACTTTGTATTTATTTTAACTAGGTACAATAGCTATTAAATAGATATTTACTGTTTAATAGCTACCTAGTTAAAATAATTACAAAATTACCTGTAAAATAAATCCTAACCTAAGTTACAATTAAACCTAACACTACACTATCATGAAATAAATTAAATAAATTAACTACAAGTACCTACAATTAAATACAGTGAAATAAACTAAACTAAAGTACAAAAAAACAAACACTAAATTACAAAAAATAAAAAAATATTACAAGAATTTTAAACTAATTACACCTAATCTAAGCCCCCTAATAAAATAACAAAGCTCCCCAAAATAAAAAAAATGCCCTACCCTATACTAGATTACAAAAGTTAACAGCTCTATTACCTTACCAGCCCTTAAAAGGGCCTTTTGCGGGGGCATGCCCCAAAGAAAACAGCTCTTTTGCCTGTAAAAAAAAAACACAATACCCCCCCCCCCCCACATTACAACCCACCACCCACATACCCCTACTCTAACCCAAACCCCCCTTAAATAAACCTAACACTACCCCCCTGAAGATCTCCCTACCTTGAGTTGTGTTCACCCAGCCGGGCCGAAGTCTTCATCCGATGGGGCAGAAGAGGACATCCAGACCGGCAGAAGTCTTCATCCAAGCGGGGCAAGAAGAGGTCTTCCATCCATCAGAAGTCTTGATCCAGGCGGCAACTTCTCTGTTCATCCATCCGGAGCGGAGCGGCAGCATCCTGAAGACATCTGACGCGGAGCATCCTCTTCTTTCTTGATCCGACGACTAAATGACTGTACCTTTAAGTGACGTCATCCAAGATGGCGTCCCTTGAATTCCGATTGGCTGATAGGATTCTATCAGCCAATCGGAATTAAGGTAGGAAAAATCTGATTGGCTGATTCAATCAGCCAATCAGATTCAAGTTCAATCCGATTGGCTGATGGAATCAGCCAATCAGATTGACCTCGCATTCTATTGGCTGTTCCGATCAGCCAATAGAATGCGAGCTCAATCTGATTGGCTGGATGAAGACTTCTGCCGGTCTGGATGTCCTCTTCTGCCCGATCGGATGAAGACTTCGGCCCGCTGGGTGAAGACACGGTAGAGAGATCTTCAGGGGGGTAGTGTTAGGTTTATTTAAGGGGGGTTTGGGTTAGAGTAGGGGTATGTGGGTGGTGGGTTGTAATGTGGGGGGGGGGATTGTGTTTTTTTTTACAGGCAAAAGAGCTGTTTTCTTTGGGGCATGCCCCGCAAAAGGCCCTGTT
This sequence comes from Bombina bombina, assembly GCF_027579735.1. NCBI lineage: Eukaryota > Metazoa > Chordata > Amphibia > Anura > Bombinatoridae > Bombina > Bombina bombina. The sequence goes on along the minus strand of NC_069500.1, from coordinate 490,629,695 downwards.
CAGGGCTGGTAAGGTAATAGAGCTGATTACTTTTGTAATTTAGTATAGGGTAGGGCATTTTTTTTATTTTGGGGGGCTTTGTTATTTTATTAGGGGGCTTAGATTAGGTGTAATTAGTTTAAAATTCTTGTAATTTTTTTTATTTTTTGTAATTTAGTGTTTTTTTTTTTTTACTTTAGTTTAGTTTATTTCATTGTATTTAATTGTAGGTACTTGTAGTTAATTTATTTAATGATAGTGTAGTGTTAGGTTTAATAGTAATTTAGGTTAGGATTTATTTTACAGGTAATTTTGTAATTATTTTAACTAGGTAGCTATTAAACAGTAAATATCTATTTAATAGCTATTGTACCTAGTTAAAATAAATACAAAGTTGCCTGTAAAATAAATATAAATCCTAAGCTAGCTACAATGTAACTATTAGTTATACTGTAGCTATATTAGGGTTTATTTTACAGGTAAGTATTTAGTTTTATATAGGATTAATTTATTTAGTTAATTTAATGACAGTGTAGTGTTAGGTGTAATTGTAACTTAGGTTAGGGTTTATTTTACAAGTAAATTTGTATTTATTTTAGCTAGGTAGTTATTAAATAGTTATTAACTATTTAATAGCTATTGTACCTAGTTAAAATAAATACAAAGTTGCCTGTAAAATAAATATAAATCCTAAAATAGCTACAATGTAACTATTAGTTATATTGTAGCTATATTAATAGCTAGTAGGGGGCTTAGATTAGGTGTAATTAGTTTAAAATTATTGTAATATTTTATTATTCTTGCTAATTTAGTGTTTGTTTGTTTTTTTGTACTTTTCTGATGGATGGAAGACCTCTTCTTGCCCCGCTTGGATGAAGACTTCTGCCGGTCTGGATGTCCTTTTCTGCCCCATCGGATGAAGACTTCGGCCCGGCTGGGTGAACACGACTCAAGGTAGGGAGATCTTCAGGGGGGTAGTGTTAGGTTTATTTAAGGGGGGTTTGGGTTAGAGTAGGGGTATGTGGGTGGTGGGTTGTAATGTGGGGGGGGGGTATTGTGTTTTTTTTTACAGGCAAAAGAGCTGTTTTCTTTGGGGCATGCCCCGCAAAAGGCCCTGTTCAGGGCTGGTAAGGTAATAGAGCTGTTAACTTTTGTAATTTAGTATAGGGTAGGGCATTTTTTTTTATTTTGGGGGGCTTTGTTATTTTATTAGGGGGCTTAGATTAGGTGTAATTAGTTTAAAATTCTTGTAATATTTTTTTATTTTTTGTAATTTAGTGGGGGGGTTTTGTACTTTAGTTTAGTTTTTTTAATTGTATTTAATTGTAGGTACTTGTAGTTAATTTATTTAATGATAGTGTAGTGTTAGGTTTAATTGTAACTTAGGTTAGGATTTATTTTACAGGTAATTTTGTAATTATTTTAACTAGGTAGCTATTAAATAGTCAATATCTATTTAATAGCTATTGAACCTAGTTAAAATGAATACAAAGTTGCCTGTACAATAAATATAAATGCTAAAATAGCTACAATGTAACTATTAGTTATATTGCAGCTATATTAGGGTTTATTTTACAGGTAAGTCTTTAGTTTTATATAGGATTCATTTATTTAGTTAATTTAATGATAGTGTAGTGTTAGGTGTAATTGTAACTTAGGTTATGATTTATTTTACAGGTAAATTTGTATTTATTTTAGCTAGGTAGTTTTTAAATAGTTATTAACTATTTAATAACTATTGTACCTAGTTAAAATAGATACAAAGTTGCCTGTAAAATACATATAAATCCTAAAATAGCTACAATGTAACTATTAGTTATATTGAAGCTATATTAATAGCTAGTAGGGGGCTTAGATTAGGTGTAATTAGTTTAAAATTATTGTAATATTTTATTATTTTTGGTAATTTAGTGTTTGTTTGTATTTTGGTACTTGTATGATGGATGGAAGACCTCTTCTTGCCCCGCTTGGATGAAGACTTCTGCCGGTCTGGATGTCCTCTTCTGCCCCATCGGATGAAGACTTCGGCCCGGCTGGGTGAACACGACTCAAGGTAGCGAGATCTTCAGGGGGGTAGTGTTAGGTTTATTTAAGGGGGGTTTGGGTTAGAGTAGGGGTATGTGGGTGGTGGGTTGTAATGTGGGGGGGGGGGATTGTGTTTTTTTTTTACAGGCAAAAGAGCTGTTTTCTTTGGGGCATGCCCCGCAAAGGGCCCTGTTCAGGGCTTGTAAGGTAATAGAGCTGTTAACTTTTGTAATTTAGTATAGGGTAGGGCATTTTTTTTTATTTTGGGGGGCTTTGTTATTTTATTAGGGGGCTTAGATTAGGTGTAATTAGTTTAAAATTCTTGTAATATTTTTTTATTTTTTGTAATTTAGTTGTTTTTTATTTTTTGTAATTTAGTGGGGGGGTTTTGTACTTTAGTTTATTTAATTGTAGATAATTGTAGGTACTTGTAGTTAATTTATTTAATGATAGTGTAGTGTTAGGTTTTATTGTAACTGGAACGATTATCCTACCACTATCCGGCTCATTAGGGAGCAGCTGTATTGATCCAAGGGAGTCAGCCGAATGGCTCTTTAAGATTCGGCACGTCTGATATTGCACTGATTGTGCAACTCCGCTTGTGAGTATAAACCTATCGACATTCGTTGTGTCTGTATAGCGCCTGGGATAATCTGCACCAAGGGCGTTCTTTACCTTATTTTACAGGTTTACCTTTGGAATCGTTCTGTTGTACGATCGTTTAAGAAACAGCTGTTTGGTCTTTAGTGAGTCAGCCGAACGGCTCTGAAGCTTCGGCTCACCTGTTATTGCACTGCATGTGCAAACACCTTTGTGAGTATTACATCTGTGTCCAAGTATAAACTTCTTTATACCCAAGGATTATCTGCACCAGAGCGCCTCTTCTTTTTGTTTCTTTCTAGAATGAAGGTCATCCTATGTGTGTGTGTGTGTATGTTTGTATGTGACTGTGTGTGCGTATTTATGCATGCATGTGTGTGTGTGTGTGTGTGTGTTTGTGGAACCAGCAAATTACAGACCTTGTTACTACAGCATGGGGGGGCAGGGTAAACAGTGTCAGTCTATATAGTACCACTATATACAGTACGGGGGGCTTAACTATGTCACAGACTACTGTGGTCACTTTATAAAGTACTGGGGCGGGTAGGGTCAGGCCAGCCATCTCACCGGCAGATTACAGACTGTGTCACTGACTCACTATATACAATACTGGTGGGTTAAACAGTGTCACTATACACAGTAATAGGGGGTCAGACCATCTCATGGACTGTGGGCACAGGGTACCTCCTTTTGCAGACATGCAATGTGATTCACATTTTTTTTCTGTGTTAAATGTAGATTAGATTCTTAGATTCTTGCACCTGGGCCCTGTAGTTTCTAGTTACGCCTCTGCTACTGTCTTATTACAGAAAGAAGGGCACCCAGAACCTTTGAAAAGATTCATAAAGCTGTTGCTAGACCAAATGGAAAAGCGAGAAATTGGTAAAGCTTATCTAAAAAAGAGAATCTCGGAATCCACAAGTGGTCTGAATGAAATAAAATATGAGGATAAACATCCTGTAAAATGGAGTGGACATGAAATGACCTTGCTGAACAAAAAGGCATAATAGTCCTTATAATCGCCAACTTGAAAGTTGAGACTCTAATAAAACAATATAAAGTCTTCAGATCCAAGATTGGACTGAATAAACCTTTCTTCTTTGGGACAAAGAATAGAATTGAATAGAAACCCAATCCCTGTTCCTGCTAAAGAACTGGTATAATCACTCCTGAAAAAAATTCACAGAGTGTACTGAGAGAGAAAGATTCTTCCCATAGAAGGTCTCATTCTAAAAATCTATTCAAACCCTAAGAATAATATAGATTTTGGACTGAGTTCATCCAAAAACAATCTAATCTGCCCCCCACCAGAAGGACTGGTTTGAGAACCGCACCTTCATGCAGACTAATAACTAGTAATTATATAGTTTTTTTCTCCCAGAAGGATTAAAAAAAAACGCTTTTTCAGTGCTTACACTCAGAGTTAACCAAATTAGCAGTTGATAAAACAGTTTTTATTATTACCCAAATAAATGGTTCACAATAAATTGACCTCAAAAGGCAGAAGGGCTGTATTAACCCTGCCGGGATATGAATCTATGACCCTTGGATCTAGAACAAGCGTTTGTAGTCAGGACATTCACCAACTGATCTACATCATCTGACTAAAAGTTGGGCATAAAAAACTCTAAACCTCCAAATAGTGGAGATAATAGAAATCAAACAAATTATTATTCTAACAAGCTAGAGATAATACAAATATTTGAAATTATAATAATAGATATAGTAAACATAATAAAATGAATACATCAGAAGTAAATAAAAAGTTGAGCTAAATATATAAACAGTACGTGAATATGCTCTTCTAAGGTTATATTCAAACACTAAAGAATCCTAACAATAAGTACCAATTTCCATAGAAATTGTAGTACAGTTCCAAAACGGAATCAGGATAAACCATTCTTTAGAACATAATACAGAAAGTATCTTGAATAGGAAAAAAACCTCAGAAACAAAATTAAAATCTTAAAATCCAGATTTTAAAATAACATATGGCTAGATTACGAGTTTTGCGTTATGAGTAGAAAAGCAGCATTAAGGCTCATAAGGCTGCTTTTTTACTACCGCTGCTATTACGAGTCTTGTAGGTACAGCTGTCCCGCACACTTTTTTGGCCTTACCGCAAATCAAGTTACGCAATTTGCGTATAGTCTATTTTCAATGGGACTTCCATAGCTCCGGTATTACAAGTGTTTTTTTTAGGCCAAAAAGTGAGCGGTACAGCCTATCCCGCAAGATTCGTAACGCATTCTAAAGTCAGTAGTTATGAGTTTTACACTACAAAGCTGTAGCATAAAACTCATAACTAAAGTGCTAAAAAGTACACTAACACCCATAAACTACCTTTTAACCCCTAAAGCGAGGCCCTCCTGCATCGCAAACACTAAAATAAAATTATTAACCCCTAATCTGCCGCTCCCCACAATAAACATATTAACCCCTAAACCGCCGCACTCCCGCATTGTAAACACTAGTTAAATATTATTAACCCCTAATCTGCCGCACCTAACATCGCCGCCATCTACCTACATTTATTAACCCCTAATCTGCCGCACCCAACGTCGCCGCCACCTACCTACATTTATTAACCCCTAAACCTAAGTCTAACCCTAACACCCAATAACTTAAATATAATTAAAATAAATCTAAATAAAAATTCCTATCATTACCTAAATAATTCCTATTTAAAACTAAATACTTACCTTTTACTTACCTGTAAAATAAACCCTAAGCTAGCTACAATATAACTAATAGTTACATTATAGCTATCTTAGGGTTTATTTTTATTTTACAGGCAAGTTTGTATTTATTTTAACTAGGTAGAATAGTTAGTAAATAGTTATTAACTATTTACTAACTACCTAGTTAAAATAAATACAAATATACCTGTAAAATAAAACCTAACTTGTTTTACACCTAACCTTAAACTACAATTAAATAAATTATCTAAATTAAATACAAATACATAAATTAAATACAATTAGCTAAATGACAAAAAAACTAACTAAATTACACAAAATAAAAAACAAATTATAAGATATTTAAACTAATTACACCTAATCTAATAGCCCTATCAAAATAAAAAAGCCCCCCCAAAATAAAAAAAACCCCTAGCCTAAACTAAACTACCAAATAGCCCTTAAAAGGGCCTTTTGCAGGGCATTGCACCAAATAAATCAGCTCTTTTACCTGTAAAAAAATACAAACAATCCCCAACAGTAAAACCCACCACCCGCAAAACCAACCCCCCAAATAAAACCCTAACTAAAAAAACCTAAGCTCCCCATTGCCCTGAAAAGGGCATTTGGTTGGGCATTGCCCTTAAAAGGGCATTTAGCTCTATTGCAGCCCAAATCCCTAACCTAAAAATAAAACCCACCCAATAAAGCCTTAAAAAAACCTAACACTAACCCCTGAAGATCCACTTACAGTTTTGAAGAGCCGACATCCATCCTCAACGAACCCGGGAGAAGTCCTCATTGAAGTGGCAAGAAGTCCTCAACGAAGCCGGGAGAAGTCTTCATTCAAGCCGGGAGAAGTGGTCCTCCAGACGGGCAGAAGTCTTCATCCAGACGGCATCGTCTATCTTCATCCATCCGACACGGAGCGGATCCATCTTCAAGACATCCAATGCGGAGCATCCTCTTCTTCCGACGACTACCCGACGAATGAAGGTTCCTTTGAGTGACGTCATCCAAGATGGTGTCCCTTAGATTCCAATTGGCTGATAGAATTCTATCAGCCAATCAGAATTAAGGTTGAAAAAATCCTATTGGCTGAAGCAATCAGCCAATAGGATTGAACTTCAATCCTATTGGCTGATCCAATCAGCCAATAGGATTGAGCTCGCATTCTATTGGCTGTCAGAATAAAATTAATTAAATCTTAACAATTTTGAAAAGACTTCGTAAGTTTATTTAAAGGCATAATAGCAGTCATAACCTTTTATGATAAAATCAATAACATGTGATGTTTGCAGATGAAATCAAGTACATGAACTGAGTAAGTAAAAACAGTAAATGTCATTGTACATGTAGAAACATTACTAGTATAAAATATAATAAATAAATGCCACATAATTGAGCTGAAGAAATAACAACAGCTTAATAATGAAAATAACTGTCAGATTCCGGTGTATATGCGTTGTTTTATTTTTCTTCCAGGGTCGGTGCATCCTTTACCACTGGGGAGTCCTTTTCTAGGCATTAGTATTCTGTCAGGTTCTGATGTATATGCGCTCAGGACACAGACCCTCGGGGCAGTGGTAGAGAATTGGAGACACCGACCCCTGACCCGGGGAAGAGTATTCTGGACGTGGATAGATGATATTCTGTGGTTCATAGTTGCAAGAAGTTATTGTAGAAATCATAGAGAGTAAAGCATATGAATATAATATATTGTGACTTTAATGGAAACATAAATTGATACTGTGACTAATGGTTAATAGGAGTAGCTGCAGCATTCATAAGATAAATATAGCAATGTAAGATGTTCAGGCTTCAGAGTAAACTGGTAAAATGTTGTGACTCATGGATGCAAAGACTTACTGCAGGTTCACAGTACTTAATAGTATTTAGAGCTGTAAGCAGAGTTGCACAGGTGATAGACAAATTGCAAGTTTAAGGCATTAAATGCTGATTGTGCATATATTGGAAAATCACAGGAGAACTGTTTAACTGAACACATAGATGCAGAGTTCTGAATAGATTAACATGCTTGCATGAGGATATTTCAACTATGATAACTTGTAGCAGAGAAAAGTTGTAAAGTTTTAACTATGATGCTGTTGTAGCAATTTGAGAGATTATAACCAATGCATTGTTAGAATTTAGAAATAGTTCAGAGATTGTTAAATAGCAGAGTCCAGGAAACAAAAGGAATTATATGGATACTTGTGATTAGATGATTTTAAGCATAGCTTGAAGGAAAGGCTGTAGTTTGTATATGCTGGTAAAATCCATAATTGAAACAGTCACAGACCTCTGTTGTTTCTGGAACAAAACTTCAATACTAATGCAATGCACATTGGGCCTGAGAAGATTTAAAAGGAAGCTGAGGGAATCAGGTGCATTAATGATTAGTTAATTTGGCAAGTAAGTTGAATGCAGATACTGCCCACACAGTATGAATTTCAGTAACAGGGAAGGCAGTCTTAAAGGGACAATGATATCAGGCAGGCATATGTTACAGAGCCCCCTCCTTAAAGGCAACCTCCAGGCACCCAATGAAATCCAAATGAAGAGAGAACAACAATGACATGGAAAGCTGGTAGTAGCTGCATGGAGGTAGTGAGTCCAATCCAAAATCAAGAAAGGAGGGTTGGAGATCTCTTGAAAAAGCAAAATGACAAGGTGAAGGCCGTGGATTTTGAGTATCAAAAGATCTTGAAAATGATGAGAGCAAAACTTGAAGTCATCTTTCTTGTAGTCATGAGAATGCTTTAACATAAGATACAATGAGCTTCCAACCACCGGAATCATCCTCAGGGTTGATAGGCGAATGTACTTTAATGACAGATGACCATATACAAAGCCAATGAAAAGGCACCCAGTCCTAGACATACGAATAGGCTTTCCTCAACTTCAGAAATAGAGATGCAGCATTCTGGATTGTAAACCAGATTATCCATTTTTGGATCAGAGATTTGAGTTCCCTCAGAATTAACCTCTTTGCTGAGGATTAGATATACTCCAAAAGAAAAAGCTATAGCCACTTCTAGCCAAATAGCAGGGCTTTCTTCAAAGTAGGAGATAGGAGTGTAGAATGCAAGATTTGACCAGTTCTTGCCATTTTCTGGTTCAATATCAAAGGTGTCCTCACTAAGATCAGGTAAAGAAATGCCCACGCCAGGGCAAGGTTCAGGAATACCCACATTAGGGCAAGGTTTAGGAATATCCTCAGTAGGATCAGGTACAGGATTGCCCACTCCAGGGCAAGGTTCAGGAATATCCTCAGTAGGATCAAGTAAAGGAATGTCTATGCCAGGGCAAGGTTCGAGGACAGAAGAACTGAGGACAGGTGTGCCAACAGCAAGGCTTTGTTCATAGACAAGAGGCTTGAAGACTGGTATGCCCTCATTAGGGTTAGAAACATGTGTCCAAATTTGGAACAGTTGCAGAGATACTTGCACTGGGATTAGGTTAAATTATAGAAAAAGAAAAATAGCCCACTTTAGAGCCAGGAACCATACTCGCTTCTGAGCAGAAGGCATGGCTATCTTCAGGATCAAATATTATTACACCCATTTCCGGGTTAAACAAAGGAATACCCATACCAGGGTCAAAAACAGGAGAGTCCATCTTGATGCCAGGTTTAGTAGTATCATTATGGGAAACAGGGACAGGAATGGCCACTGGGGAATCTTGCTGAAAAACTTTAGTATATGATTCAGGGTCAAGAACGTCCACTTTGGGACTAGGTTCAATAATATCCTTACAGGGTTCAGTATCAGGAATTCCTGTACAGGGAACAGATGTAGTAGAAAATGTAGGTTGATGCGAAATATCTCCCAAGGAAAACATTTTCTTAGATGCAGTAACAGATGAACTCTGAGAAGGTGGGGTATACTAAAATATGCCACTCTCAGGTAGATGCGGAGGAATTGTGACACAAGATTTTGACTGAGAAGTTTTCTGGGGTTCAGCAGGCATACTTATTTGAGTTTGAATTTCAGGGCTAAATTCTCCAGGGACTACCTCTGGAAAACTGAAAGGTTGTATATCTGGAACAAAGTGATTAATGGATAATGGAAACAGTCACAGACCTCTGTTGTTTCTGGAACAAAACTTCAATACTAATACAATGCACATTGGTCCTGAGACGATTTAAAAGGAGGCTGAAGGAATCAGGTGCATGAATGATAAGTAAATTTGGCAGGTAAGTTGAATGCAGATACTGCACACACAGTATGAATGTCAGTAGCAGGGAAGACAGTCTTAAAGGGACAGTGATATCAGGCAGGCATATGTTACAAGAACACACTTAGTTTTGTAGAATAGTGTTTCAGGGCATTATAGTTTCTACAGTAACATCAGATTCAGGATCAGAATGAGACATCTCGCAAAATGTAACAGAAAAATTAATGAAAACAGCGAGCAATAGAGGGAGATGGGTAAAATAACTAAATTTGGCGCCAAGAATGACGCATTAAGCAAAAAGAAAGTTAAACAAAACCAACACCAGAAAATGACACAACTCGCGTCATAACAAACGCGATTTCGCACCAAAACAACTAGCGTCAACAAAGACGCAGGAAATGACAAAATTTGCACCATCAAAGGCAGGAAATTACGAAATTTGCACCATCAAAAAAAAATTTGCGCCAAGAATGACGCAATAAAAAACAGCATTTTGCGTCCTCGCGAGCCTAGATTTGCCCGCGAAAAAAAATTGAAAAACAAGTCAAATTAGAAAAAGACTGAGGGGCCTATCTATCAAGCTCTGAACGGAGCTTGAAGGCCCGTGTTTCTGGCGAGTCTTCAGACTCGCCAGAAACACAAGTTATGGAGCAGCAGGGGGCGGCATTGCACCAGCAGCTCTTGTGAGCTGCTGGTGCAATGCTGAATACGGAGAGCATATTGCTCTCCGCATTCAGCGATGTCTGTCGGACCTGATCCGCAGTGTCGGATGAGGTCCGACAGACATATGATAAACAGGCCCCTGAACCCCAGGTAAGAAAAAAGTTTAAATAAACTTCCCAACATGATTCCTATACTGAAACTGTTTAGACTGCAAATGGAAATATACATAGATCTGACTCATGGCAAATATAAGTAAATACATATATTTAAAACTTTATATTAATACATAAAGTGCCAAACCATAGCTGAGAGTGTCTTAAACAATGATACATACTTACCGAAAGACACCCATCCACATATAGCAGATAGCCAAACCAGTACTGAAAACTATCAGCAGAGGTAATGGTATATAAGAGTATATCGTCGATCTGAAAAGGGAGGTAGGAGATGAATCCCTACGACCGATAACAGAGAACCCTTGAAAAGATTTCCCATGAGGGAAACTACAAAATCAATAGGCGATTTTCTCTTCACATGCCTCTGACAAACACTGTACTCTGAGAGGAATTGGGCTTCAGAATGCTTAGAAGCGCTTATCATTGAAGAAATCTTAAAAATCAAGCACAAACTTCCATAGGAGGCAAAGTTTGTAAAACTGAGTTGTGGGTGTGGTGGGAGGTGTATTTATAGGCATTTGAGGTTTGGGAAAGTTTGCCCCCTCCTGGTAGGAATGTATATCTCATATGTCACTAGCTCATGGACTCTTGCCAATTACATGAAAGAAATAACCTATTACCCTTGCCATTTGTCTATAAACATTTTAACTAACAATCCACTTAACTCGTACAATATCTAATCGCCATTTAATATTTACACTCCCCGCTGTGTCTTATCTAGTTACTTGAAAGTAGTTACATAATAATAATGACCCTCTACTAAGATTTGGCCTTGTCACTGAAGCAGTATAATAACAGTAAACCCCAGAGTTACCTTAGAGGAATTTTCATTGTGACCTCATTGTACGTCACTTAATCTGACTGATATACTCAAGACTTTCTATATACATTTTTACGCCATACATTTAGATTTAAGTAACTTTCTCCTACCTAATGTTTGTGACTTATTAATATTATTTACTCTGAAAACCTTTATATACCCTTTTTAAGTTCACACCACTAATATTGTGTCTGGGAGTACTATGTGAAGTCTACAAAAATGCCTTAACTGACACATCTAATACCATCTTTTACCTTTGTTACTTTCATGGACTTATGACAGGGTCATATGAGAAAAAAAAATATATATTCCTTTTTTCAAACAATATCCATAAAAAGGAAGCCATGTCCACGCCTAACTGGCGTTTTTCTCCTTGTCCAAAAAGATCTGTGCTTGCTCCGGAGTGTCAAAACAAAAAAGCCATTGCCAGCTTTAATCCTTAGCCTGGCTGGATAAAGTAAAGACAAACGTTTCCCTTATTTTACCAGTTGGGAGCATATGCTTGAAAACAGTCTCCTTTTTGTCGCGGTCTCCAATGAGAAGTCCTGAAATAACAGAATCTTTCCTTCTCTATAGGTCAAGTGCTGAATTATCTCAATTTTAGCTTTAAAATTCAGATATCTCACAACTACCGGTCTTGACTTATTAGACCTCTGTTCCATTGCACCTTGGACTCTGTCTGTTCTATGGGCTCTTTCCACTGTGAATTTAGCACTTGAGCCTTTCAGCTTTAGAAGGGATGGTAATGTTTCTTCAGCAAATTGAACCAGGTTCTCTGCTCTTATTTCTTCGGGCAGGCCTATGATCCTATAATTATTTTGCCTGTTTCTGTCCTCTAGCTCTTCTAGTTTAGCAGTTAATCTGTGATTTTGTTTCAGGATTATATCAAATTTAGGATCGATAGCGATTTACCTGTCCTCACAATCAGATAGCCTTTGCTCCAATTCAGTAATCCTGCTGTTCTGATTTTTAATCTCCTCCATTATTGTAGAAAGCTTTAGGTAAATCTCCTCTATTTTGGGGAATATGAGCGCTGAGACCTGGGTGGCTATATTATTGGCCTTATTTATTTCTTCTCCTCTTTCCTCAATCAGTGAGTCCCCAGTTACGCTTGTACCTTTAGGGGATTTCCTTTCTCCTGGTTTGACTTTAGGGGACATCTTTTGTGATTTTATATATTTGTCCATCAGGTCACGTTTGGTTACTTTTTGTTTTTACTTTTATATTTTATTTCCTCTTTATTAAATATTTGTGCTATCTTCCCCAAGGCTGCGTCTTAGAGCACAAAGAGACCAGGAATAGGGTATTTTAAACCATGTGTCTTCCAACCTTACCCCAGGATTGTAGCTGAGTTTTATAGTTGCAATATTATATACATGTTGATGTAGCCCTTTTAATCCAAAGGCATGTGTTCTATATAAGTCTGCGTAACTTTTAGGGAGACATTTGCAGTTAAGAAACAGGCTAAACAATCACTTTTTATGCCGTTCCCAATCTCTCATGTCCACTGGTCCCCCACTAAGTAGTTTACAGAGCAGTTTGCAAAGTTTGCAACAATTCTATTCCCTGCTCTTAACTCACACCCACAGCAATATGTCTCTGTTTTTTGATATACTGTGATCAAGGTGTATATGAATCACTGCTTGTTACGTATTTCAGATACCCGGGAATGTGTTTATGTATACAGATAGGCACAAAAAAAATTATAATAAAAAGAGTTAACACACATTTTTCCTGGTCGCCTAAGCCTCTGTGTCTTCTAGGTGTGCGAGTGCCTTTATGCAGTCAATTGTCACTCTGCCTGGTTCTTAGGGGGCAGGTCTTCTATTCTAGTTAGTATTTATATGATAGTGAGGCTTACAGTTTTATTTAACTTTAGCTTTATTAAAAACCTTCTTTATTATTGTCATATGTTTTGTACAATGAACTGCCTCATTCTTATTTTTTTTGCACCACTTAAACCAGTTGTGACATTCTGTAAGATTTGTTAGTGTCAGCTTGTTACTTATCTGGTCTTTATCTCCTTAGAGACACGATTATTACTACTCTTTTTAACTTTTATCCACAAACAGCTTGTAATTTATTTTCCTAATGGGCAATGATGGCTATTTACTAGGTGAGGTCTTTTCAGAAACATTCTCCATAATGAGTCTATTTTAGTGCATTTTTTCGAATTTCGGTTCGGATCGATTCGAATTTGGAAAAATTTGAATGAATTCATTTCGGATTCGTTTCGATTCACTCGGTTTCGAATAAATTCGTCTGGATTCGGTTCGGAAATTCGGAATTTCGGTATGTGTTAGGTGGGATATGCTGTGTATTAGACTAGTATTATGTACTGTATATTAGGTGTAACCCATAGCAGAGTGATATAACCTAATATACTGTACAATACTAGTGTAATCCATGGCCATCCGAATCTACCAAATAAATCCGAACTAATTCAGATTTATTCGGCAGATTCAGCACTATTTCAATTCGGAAAATCGAATCGATCCGTATCTCCGAATTTAACGAATTCGGCCGAATTTCTGAATCGATCCGAAACGAATCGCACATATCTAGTCTATTTCCTGCATTTTCTCAACAAAATTCCTTCACATAGTATACTCAAATTGTGAAGGGTTTCCTCTCCCCTTATAAAAGATCAATAGCCCTAAATGATTTTTATAAAAAAAAAAAAGAGTAGATATTCTGTTCCTTCAGAAGACACATTTTCTGGCATAAGATCACAACTCATCAAAATGGCAAATACCACTATCCGTTACATTTTTCCATTGTATCCATATTCTTAAATAGACGAGCTGATGTAATCAAAGGTCCACTATTCATGGGGTGGCGACTTTAATCTACCCCTCAATCCAAATGTTAACAGGTTGTTCCCATATATCCAGCAATAATGTAAATTCAGTATGGAAAGCCCTACTTACTATTCCACTTTTTTATATTTTGTGTTACCTACATCCCACACAAAGGGAATACTGATTGCAAACTGCCAACTTAGAGGTGGCATATTGGTCAAGAAGCGGTGGGCATATGAAAGCTGCTTATGTGAGCCAGTACTGAAGCTCCCTTAAGCTGCATCACACAGCTTCATAAATATCCCCCTATGTCCTACTGGACATAGGAAATCAATCTTATGGAATCCATCCTAGATTGTCCTATTGAATTTTCTATACTTATTATCCATTAAATTATCCCCCCCTCTAAGATAACATGTAAAGATAGATTAGCCCTATTTAAAATGATAAATTGCTCTAAATGCCTCATCCCTTTATATTAGAAGCAAACAACATGCCCATCTATGACTGAACAGAAACAATCAATAACTTGTAAGTTCTAAATTAAAAAGCCCCACTAAATTAAAGTCGATAAATAGGATTTCTTTCATGTAATTAGCAAGAGTCCATGAGCTAGTGACGTATGGGATATACATTCCTACCAGGAGGGGCAAAGTTACCCAAACCTTAAAATGCCTATAAATACACCCCTCACCACACCCACAAATCAGTTTTACAAACTTTGCCTCCTATGGAGGTGGTGAAGTAAGTTTGTGCTAGATTCTACGTTGATATGCGCTCCGCAGCAGGTTGGAGCCCGGTTTTCCTCTCAGCGTGCAGTGAATGTCAGAGGGATGTGAGGAGAGTATTGCCTATTTGAATGCAATGATCTCCTTCTACGGGGTCTATTTTATAGGTTCTCTGTTATCGGTCGTAGAGATTCATCTCTTACCTCCCTTTTCAGATCGACGATATACTCTTATATATACCATTACCTCTGCTGATTTTCGTTTCAGTACTGGTTTGGCTTTCTACAACATGTAGATGAGTGTCCTGGGGTAAGTAAGCTTATTTTCTGTGACACTCTAAGCTATGGTTGGGCACTTTTTAATAAAGTTCTAAATATATGTATTCAAACATTTATTTGCCTTGACTCAGGATGTTCAACATTCCTTATTTTCAGACAGTCAGTTTCATATTTGGGATTATGCATTTGAATCAATCATTTTTTCTTACCTTAAAAAATTTGACTTTTTCCCTGTGGGCTGTTAGGCTCGCGGGGGCTGAAAATGCTTCATTTTATTGCGTCATTCTTGGCGCGGACTTTTTTGGCGCAAATTTTTTTTTCTGTTTCCGGCGTCATACGTGTCGCCGGAAGTTGCGTCATTTTTTGACGTTTTTTTTTGCGTCAAAAGTGTTGGCGTTCCGGATGTGGCGTCATTTTTGGCGCCAAAAGCATTTAGGCGCCAAATAATGTGGGCGTCTTTTTTGGCGCTAAAAAATATGGGCGTCATTTTTGTCTCCACATTATTTAAGTCTCATTATTTATTGCTTCTGGTTGCTAGAAGCTTGTTCACTGGCATTTTTTTCCCATTCCTGAAACTGTCATTTAAGGAATTTGATAAATTTTGCTTTATATGTTGTTTTTTCTATTACATATTGCAAGATGTTCCACGTTGCAACTGAGTCAGAAGATACTTCAGGAAAATCGCTGCCCGGTGCTGGAGCTACCAAGCTAAGTGTATCTGCTATAAACTTTTGGTATCTGTTTCTCCAGCTGTTGTTTGTATTGCATGTCATGACAAACTTATTAATGCAGATAAAATTTCCTTTAGTACTATTACATTACCTGTTGCTGTTCCGTCAACATCTAATTTTCAGAGTGTTCCTGATAACATAAGAGATCCATTAAGAAGGCTATGTCTGTTATTTCTCCTTCTAGTATACATAAAAGTCTTTTAAAACTTCTATGTTTTCAGATGAATTTTTAAATGAACATCATCATTCTGATACTGATAATGGTTCTTCTGGTTCAGAGGTCTCTGTCTCAGAGGTTGATGCTGATAAATCTTTGTATTTGTTCAAGATGGAATTTATTCGTTCTTTACTTAAAGAAGTATTAATTGCATTAGAAATAGAGGATTCTGGTCCTCTTGATACTAAATCTAACGTTTAAATAAGGTTTTTAAATCTCCTGTAGTTATTCCAGAAGTATTTTCTCTCCCTGATGCTATTTCTGAAGTAATTTCCAGGGAATGGAATAATTTGGGTAATTCATTTACTCCTTCTAAAACGTTTTAAGCAATTATATCCTGTGCCATCTGACAGATTAGAGTTTTTTGGGACAAAATCCCTAAGGTTAATGGGGCTGTCTCTACTCCTGCTATATTTTTAGCGGATGTTGCTGCAGCTTCAACTTTTTGGTTAGAAGCTTTAGCGCAACAAGTAACAGATCATAATTTTATAGCATTATTATTATTCTATAACATGCTAATAATTTTATTTGTGATACCATCTTTTGATATCATTAGAGTTGATGTCAGGTATATGTCTCTAGCTATTTTAGCTAGAAGAGCTTTATGGCTTAAAACTTGGAATGCTGATATGTCTTCTAAGTCAACTTTGCTTTCCCTTTCTTTCCAGGGTAATCAATTATTCGGTTTTCAGTTGGATTCTATTATCTCAACTGTTACTGGAGGGAAGGGAACTTTTTTACCAAAGGATAAAAAATCTAAGGTAAATTTAGGTCTAATAATCGTTTTCGTTCCTTTCCTCACAACAAGGAACAAAAGCCTGATCCTTCATCCTCAGGAGCGGTATCAGTTTGGAAACCATTTCCAGTTTGGAATATATCCAAGCCTTATAGAAACCTTAAGCCAGCTCCTAAGTACCCATGAAGGTGCGGCCCTCATTCCAGCTCAGCTGGTATGGGGCAGATTACGTTTTCTTCAAAGAAATTTGGATCAATTCCGTTCACAATCTCTGGTTTCAGAACATTGTTTCAGAAAGGTACAGAATTGGCTTCAAGTTAAGGCCTCCTGCAAAGAGATTTTTTTCTTTCCCGTGTCCCAGTAAACCCAGCAAAGGCTCAGCATTTCTGAAATGTGTTTCAGATCTAGAGTTGGCTGGAGTAATTATGCCAGTTCCAGTTCTGGAACAGGGGCTGGGGTTTTATTCTATCTCTTCATTGTACCAAAGAAGGTCAATTCCTTCAGACCAGTTCCGGATCTATCAATATTGAATCATTATGTAAGGATAACAACATTCAAGATGGTAACTGTAGGACTATCCTGCCTTTTGTTTAGCAAGGGCATTGTATGTCTACAATAGATTTACAGGATGCATATCTGCATATTCCGATTCATCCAGATCACTTTTAGTTTCTGAGATTCTCTTTTTAGACAAGCATTACCAGTTTTGTGGCTCTACCGTTTGGCCTAGCATCAGCTCCAAGAATTTTTTCAAAAGTTCTCGGTACCCTTCTGTCTGTAATCAGAGAACAGGGTTTTGGTATTTCCTTATTTGGACGATATCTTGGTACTTGCTCAGTCTTCACATTTTCGCAGAATCTCATACGAATCGACTTGTGTTGTTTCTTCAACATCATGGTTGGAGGATCAATTTACCAAAAAGTTCATTGATTCCTCAGACAAGGGTAACCTTTTTAGGTTTCCAGATAGATTCAGTGTCTATGACTCTGTCCTTGTCAGACAAGAGAAGTTTAACATTGATATCAGCTTGTCAAAACCTTCAGTCACAATCATTCCCTTTGGTAGCTTTATGCATGGAAATTTTAGGTCTTAGAACTGCCACATCGGATGCGATCTCCTTTGCTCGTTTTCACATGCGACCTCTTCAGCTCTGTATGCTGAACCAATGGTGCAGGGATTACACAAAGATATCTCAATTAATATCTTTAAACCGATTATACGACACTCTCTGACGTGGTGGACAGATCACCATCGTTTAGTTCAGGGGGCTTCTTTGTTCTTCCGACCTGGACTATAATCTCAACAGATGCAAGTCTTACACTTTGGGGAGCTGTGTGGGGGTCTCTGACGGCACAAGGGGTTTGGGAATCTCAGGAGGTGAGATTACCAATCAATATTTTGGAACTCCGTGCAATTTTCAGAGCTCTTCAGTCTTGGCCTCTTCTGAAGAGAGAGTTGTTCATTTTCAGATAGACAATGTCACAACTGTGGCATACATCAATCATCAAGGAGGGACTCACAGTCCTCTGGCTATGAAAGAAGTATCTCGAATTTTGGTTTGGCCAGAATCCAGCTCCTGTCTAATCTCTGTGGTTCATATCCCAGGTATAGACAATTGGGAAGCGGATTATCTCAGTCGCCAAACGTTGCATCCGGGCGAATGGTCTCTTCACCCAGAGGTATTTCTTCAGATTGTTCAAATGTGGGAACTCCCAGAAATAGATCTGATGGCTTCTCATCTAAACAAGAAACTTCCCTGGTATCTGTCCAGATCCCGGGATCCTCGGGCGGAGGCAGTGGATGCATTATCACTTCCTTGGAAGTATCATCCTGCCTATATCTTTCCGCCTCTAGTTCTTCTTCCAAGAGTATTCTCCAAGATTCTAAAGGAATGCTCGTTTGTCCTGCTGGTAGCTCCAGCATGGCCTCACAGGTTTTGGTATGCGGATCTTGTCCGGATGGCCTCTTGCCAGCTGTGGACTCTTCCGTTAAGACCAGACTTTCTGTCGCAAGGTCCTTTCTTCCATCAGGATCTCAAATCCTTAAATTTTAAGGTATGGAGTTTGAACGTTTGATCTTGGTCAAAGAGGTTTCTCTGACTCTGTGTTTGATACTATGGGACAGGCTCGTAAATCTGTATCTAGAGAGATATATTATAGAGTCTGGAAGACTTATATTTCTTAGTGTCTTTCTCATCATTTTTCTTGGCATTCTTTTTGAATACCGAGAATTTTACAGTTTATTCAGGATGGTTTAGATAAAGGTTTGTCCGCAAGTTCCTTGTATGGACAAATCTCTGCTCTTTCTGTTCTTTTTCACAGAAAGATTGCTAATCTTCCTGATATTCATTGTTTTGTACAAGCTTTGGTTTGTATAAAACCTGTTATTAAGTCAATTTCTCCTCCTTGGAGTTTGAATTTGGTTCTGGGGGCTCTTCAAGCTCCTCCTTTTGAACCCATGTATTCTTTGGTCATTAAATTACTTTCTTGGAAAGTTTTGTTTCTTTTGGCCATCTCTTCTGCCAGAAGAGTCTCTGAATTATCTGCTCTTTCTTGTGAGTCTCCTTTTCTGATTTTTCATCAGGATAAGGCGGTGCTGCAAACTTCTTTTGAATTTTTTACCTAAGGTTGTGAATTCTAACAACATTAGTAGAGAAATTGTGGTTCCTTCATTATGTCCTAATCCTATGAATTCTAAGGAGAAATCATTGCATTCTTTGGATGCTGTTAGAGCTTTGTATTATTATGTTGAAGCTACTAAGTCTTTCCGAAAGACTTCTAGTCTATTTGTCATCTTTTCCGGTTCTAGAAAAGGCCAGAAAGCTTCTGCCATTTCTTTGGCATCTTGGTTGAAATCTTTATTTCATCATGCCTATGTCGAGTCGGGTAAAACTCCGCCTCGAAGGATTACAGCTCATTCTACTAGGTCAGTTTCTACTTCCTGGGCGTTTAGGAATGAAGCTTCGGTTGATCAGATTCGCAAAGCAGCAACTTGGTCCTCTTTGCATACTTTTACTAAATTCTACCATTTTTGATGTGTTTTCTTCTTCTGAAGCAGTTTTTGGTAGAAAAGTACTTCAGGCAGTGGTTTCAGTTTGAATCTTCTGCTTATGTTTTCATTAAACTTTATTTTGGGTGTGGATTATTTTCAGCAGGAATTGGCTGTCTTTATTTTATCCCTCCCTCTCTAGTGACTCTTGCGTGGAAAGATCCACATCTTGGGTAGTCATTATCCCATACGTCACTAGCTCATGGACTCTTGCTAATTACATGAAAGAAAACATAATTTATGTAAGAACTTACCTGATAAATTCATTTCTTTCATATTAGCAAGAGTCCATGAGGCCCACCCTTTTTTGTGGTGGTTATGATTTTTTTGTATAAAGCACAATTATTCCAATTCCTTATTTTTTATGCTTTCGCACTTTTTTCTTATCACCCCACTTCTTGGCTATTCGTTAAACTGATTTGTGGGTGTGGTGAGGGGTGTATTTAAAGGCATTTTAAGGTTTGGGAAACTTTGCCCCTCCTGGTAGGAATGTATATCCCATACGTCACTAGCTCATGGACTCTTGCTAATATGAAAGAAATGAATTTATCAGGTAAGTTCTTACATAAATTATGTTTTTTCTCAAATGTAGAATCATATTGGAATGACATTCCTTAACATTGTATGAAGCTGGAGATGGGGGCAACCTGATCATATTGTTCTGATTTTATTACTTATCACAACATCTCATTCAAAACTTGCTTTATTGTGACCTTTCCCACTGTTGATAAAAATGATGTGGTCTTCTCATACTGAATCATTATAGATTACACCTAAATTGTGTTTAGTTTACACAGAGATTGCTATTCATCTGTTATTTTCACTTTATTCTTTTGGTTATTATTTCTCTTTTTTTCACATTATTGTTGCACTGTTACTATGCTGTCACGCTTCTATTACACCTATATGATTTGCTAATTAACTCATCAGATTGTTTCTTTAAATACCAGCATTACCTTCTATTCCATGCTTGGTATTGTTTTCCTGAGCCGGATTAAGCTCCACCTGACATCCTGTCTCTAAGCTGTTGATTCTGATCACTAACCCTCAGCATCCACTCTGCACCGCTGTGCAGGGATCTGCCTCCCCAGACCGGAACCTCGGCCTCTGTGATGTCACACGCCCGCCGCGGCACTCTCTCAGTACTGCCGCCATCACCGGAGCTAGCTACTCCTCTCTGCACAATCCTGTGTTACCGCTGACTCTGGACTCTAACCTACCTTGTCGGTTACAGGTACTATAGGAAGGGGTTCTGAACTTATTTCTCTTATTCTGCCTTTAACTTATGTAACACGCTGTTATTGAGATATTATAACGCCTTCACATTTTCATACAGCTCCTCATATATAAAATCAGGATCCTCAGTTTAAATCTAATTATTACTCATTTACCTATTAATATTCTCATAGCTCATTTATTGAAAGTGTGTAATAATTGAACTTAAGACATAGTAAATTCACTGCTGCTCGTTATGTTTATATTGCTGCATCAGCTATAGTGATATCTGCTGCTTTCTTCTATTCATATATCAAACTGCTCATGTGTGTGTGCTAGGGCTTCACGTATTGCTAAAGGGTGATATTTATGTATTCTCCTGCCACACATTCAGCAACACACAAATATGGTAAAATATCAGTAGCTGTGGTCCAACATAAACCTCTCTCTTTGCAGACATTACAGAATACCAAGCCTTAAACTATACAATGGACCCAACTGATCTGCCAACACATTTACAAACATTAACCACTAAAGTTGACATGTTAACTGAGGGTCTTACTGCACTTAAGTTAGAAAATGATAACTTAAAATCTTACATAAAAGAGGTAGTGGATAGGAAACCTCCCCCCCAGGAACCTCAAATCTCTACCCCTGAGCCTTTCTTTGGGGATAGAAAGATATTTAGAGAATTTAAGAATTCTTGCTATCTATTATTCACCCTCAAACCTTATACCTACCCTAATGACAGGGTAAAAGTCATGACAACTATTTCTTATTTAAGAGCTGAGCCCAGAGCATGGGCAAACACTTTCCTTGAGCATAATGATGAGATTCTCAATTCCCTCGACTCCTTTTTCTCTGCCTTAGCACAAATCTATGACGACCCTTTCAAACAACAAACTGCTGAAACTGCTATGAGGTCCCTAAGGCAGAGGAAAAGAGAAGTCGAGGAGTATATAGCTGAATTCAAAAGGTGGGCCCCTGATACCCAATGGAACAACCTATCCCTACGTAATCAGTACCGTCTGGGGTTATCAGAAGCCATTAAGGACGAGCTTTCACGAACACAAATACCGCCTACACTCGAGCAACTTATAGACCTGAGTATTTGTATAGATAGGAGACTTAGGGAAAGACATCATGAAAGAACTAGTCATGACACTACTTATAGGCAAAAATCCTCATCCAATATACCCAGTACACACTCAAAACCCCTACCAGAACCTATGGATATCGCTTGCCTACGTGGTCCACTAAGCTCCCAGGAAAAGATAAGACGCCGTACTCAAAATTTGTGCATGTACTGTGCATCCGATGAACATGGGGTCAAAGACTGTCCTAACTTAACCCGCCAAAGAAAGGGTAAGCAGCTTACTCCCCATTCCTCAATAAAAACTGTACTCAAATGCCCTCATTACTGCAACATTCCTCTTGTCTTGCAGTGGGACCAATCCCGGGTGACAGTCCAAGGGATCATTGACTCTGGAGCTTCTCTTTCCTATGTTGATATAACCTTTTGTGAAAATAATAAAATTCCCCTGCATAAGAAACTGTCTCCTGTTCATTTGAGGGGAATAGACGGTAAGGTACTGACCACAGGCCCTGTGATGTTCGAAACCACTCCCATCTTGATGTCAACTGAGTGTCACCATAGGGAGTACATTAAATTCGATGTAATCACTTCGCCTGATTTCCCTTTAATACTAGGTTTACAGTGGTTACGGCAACATGATCCTTTGATTTCTTGGGGTTCTCTCTCTTTACAGTTTAATTCTGGGTACTGTAAAACAACTTGTTTTCCCCACTTACTACTTCAGCCTCCATCAGACGGCTTGCAGTCTAACGTGCCCATGGATTACTCGGATTTCACTGACGTGTTCAGTAAAACCCAATCTGAAACTCTTCCGCCTCACAGGCCATATGACTGCCCTATAGACCTTTTACCTGGAGCAGTCATACCCTGTGGGCATATCTTCCCTCTCTCCAAACCGGAATTACTACACCTTAGATCATACATAGATGAGAATATCAAAAAAGGATTTATTAGGCCATCAACTTCACCTGCAGCTGCAGGTATCTTCTTTGTAAAAAATAAGGATGGATCACTAAGACCTATAGTGGATTATAGGCAGCTAAACAAAATAACCATAAAAAACCGCTACCCCCTACCACTTATCCCGGAGTTAATCGAACGGTTAGTGGGTTCCAAGGTCTTCACCAAACTTGATCTTAGGGGAGCATACAATCTGATCAGGATGCGGGCAGGAGACGAATGGCTGACAGCATTTCGTACCCGTTACGGGTTATACGAATATGTAATCATGCCATTCGGCCTCTGCAATGCCCCTGCCACCTTCCAGCACCTGATAAATGATATTTTCAAGGATATCCTAGACCTATACGTGGTTATATATTTGGACGACATCCTCATATTCTCCAAAAATCTCTCAGAACACAAAATCCATGTTCGCCAAGTTCTCACCCGCCTCAGAAGCAACTCTTTGTACGTGAAAGCCGAAAAATGTACCTTCCACGCTGCCAGCATTCCTTTCTTAGGTTACATCATATCCGACGAAGGGATACGAATGGATGACAACAAGATCAAAATGGTATTAGATTGGCCTATCCCTACTACTAGAACACAAGTACAAAGTTTTCTAGGTTTCGCCAACTTCTACCGGAAGTTTATCAAAAACTACTCTTCTCTGGCTAGACCCCTCATTAATCTTACAAAACAAAACATAAAATACATCTGGACCACTGAAGCTCAAATTGCTTTCAATAAACTAAAAACTAGCTTTACCACCGCTCCAATTCTAAGATACCCTAATACCGAACTCCCTTTCACTCTCGAAGTCGATGCATCTGACTCTGCACTTGGAGCCATTCTCTCCCAAAGGGAGACTCTCAAAAAACCTCTACACCCAGTTGCATTTTATTCTCGGACCTTGACTACTGCTGAGAGACATTACCCCGTAGGAGAAAAAGAACTTCTCGCCATAAAGGCTGCTTTCGAACAATGGAGACATTTACTCGAAGGAGCTACAACACCTACTATAGTGTACACAGATCACAGGAATCTCCAGTTCTTAAAAAACACCAGAACACTCTCAGCTCGCCAAGTCCGATGGAATCTCTTCTTTTCGCGTTTCAATTTCTTGATCACATACCGGCCCGCAAGCAAGAATGGGAAAGCTGATGCTCTCTCTCGAATACCGTCTACTCTGAAAGCACAACCTTCCCATCAACAAGTAATTCCAGATGAGAATTTTCTCCTCTTCTTCATAGATTCACTGCCTTTACTACGTACTGAACAAACCAAAGATTGCACTAAACCCATACATCTCTTATCTAAGGATAAAGATGGAGTATACCACTATGGAAGAAAATACTATGTTCCCCCATCTCTACGAATACAACTACTCACTTCGGCTCATGACTCACCTCTCGGTGGACATTGTGGCGTAAACAAAACCAAGGAGCTACTACAGAGATCTTACTGGTGGCCTACCATGTTATCTGATGCTATTCAGTTCATTAACTCTTGTTCCTCCTGCACAATATCTAAACGGACTAAGAGACCACCTTTCGGACTACTACTTTCCACACCTACCCACGAAAAACCCTGGGAAGAGATCGCCTTAGATTACATCGTTGATTTGCCAAAATCCGATAGGAACACTACAATTCTTGTGGTGGTTGACCTCTTCAGTAAAATGCTACATCTGATACCTTACCATAAGCTTCCATCAGCTGCCGAGACCATACAACTTCTACTGACCAATGTCATTAAGCTCCACGGATTACCCAGGAAGATATTAACTGATCGTGGGTCTCAGTTTACCAGTGCTTTGTGGTCTGCATTCTGTAAACAATTCTCCATAGACAAATCCTTATCATCCTCTTACCATCCTCAGACAAACGGACAAACAGAGCGCTGCAATCAATGGGTAGAGCAGTTTTTATGTACCTACTGTCATACCTCTCAACATTCATGGTCCCAACAGCTGCATTATGCTGAATTCGTGTTCAACAACACTGTGCACTCCACCACTAAACAAACTCCCTTTTACATAAATTATGGATTCCATCCGACATTCCAGTACCTACCTGATCTGGTTCCAGACCATCCCCACATATCTGATTTAACTTCCACCATTAACTCAAACTTCACTGCTGTTAAACAGGCAATAGAAGATGCAAAGGAAATACAGAAAAAGTACTACGACCGAAGGCGCACTCCTCCACCTTCATACTCTGAAGGAGATCTTGTCTGGCTTTCGCCGAAAAATCTGCGCTTATCCACACCTTCTAGAAAGCTTACCCCTCTCTTCATCGGACCCTTTCCTATACAAAGAATCATCAATTGCAACGCTGTTCGCCTTACACTACCTTCCTCCCTGAAAATACACCCTACTTTTCACGTATCATTGTTGAAGCCTTATCGCTTTATACGTGATAAAGGTAAGGACACTACTCTACCACCTATCTCTGTAGACCCAAACATGGAGTATGAGGTTGAGGATATCTTGGACAGTAGACTTGCCAGGGGTACTCTTCAGTATCTAATCAAATGGAAGGACTACTCCGCTGAACATAACTCTTGGGAGCCTGCCACTAATATTTCTGCTCCCAGGTTGCTTTCTCGCTTTCATCAGAGGTACCCAGATCGCCCACGGACTTGAGCATCGGTGCTGCTCCTTGGAGGGGGTATCCTGTCATGCTTCTATTACACCTATATGATTTGCTAATTAACTCATCAGATTGTTTCTTTAAATACCAGCATTACCTTCTATTCCATGCTTGGTATTGTTTTCCTGAGCCGGATTAAGCTCCACCTGACATCCTGTCTCTAAGCTGTTGATTCTGATCACTAACCCTCAGCATCCACTCTGCACCGCTGTGCAGGGATCTGCCTCCCCAGACCGGAACCTCGGCCTCTGTGACGTCACACGCCCGCCGCGGCACTCTCTCAGTACTGCCGCCATCACCGGAGCTAGCTACTCCTCTCTGCACAATCCTGTGTTACCGCTGACTCTGAACTCTAACCTACCTTGTCGGTTACAGGTACTATAGGAAGGGGTTCTGAACTTATTTCTCTTATTCTGCCTTTAACTTATGTAACACGCTGTTATTGAGATATTATAACGCCTTCACATTTTCATACAGCTCCTCATATATAAAATCAGGATCCTCAGTTTAAATCTAATTATTACTCATTTACCTATTAATATTCTCATAGCTCATTTATTGAAAGTGTGTAATAATTGAACTTGACATAGTAAATTCACTGCTGCTCGTTATGTTTATATTGCTGCATCAGCTATAGTGATATCTGCTGCTTTCTTCTATTCATATATCAAACTGCTCATGTGTGTGTGCTAGGGCTTCACGTATTGCTAAAGGGTGATATTTATGTATTCTCCTGCCACACATTCAGCAACACACAAATATGGTAAAATATCAGTAGCTGTGGTCCAACATAAACCTCTCTCTTTGCAGACATTACATATGCACATTTATCACACGCCCTTGTTTGACTGTTTATATGTTGTCTATGAAAAATCAATAAAAATGTATTACACTAAAAAAAAACATATGGCTGCATCTAACAGATTGCAATAGAACCCTGTGCATGGTTATACCTTGGATTACATCCAACCAACAGAAACTGCTTTGGATCCCTTGGGGCACAGGCTCACTCATACAAGCCTGATTACTGCAAGTTAAAGAGTCACTAAACACTAAATACAAGTCATGCACATCCCTTTAAAGGGACACTGAACCCAAATTTTTTCTTTTGTGAGTCAGATAAAGCATGCAATTTTAAACAACTTTCTAATTTACTCCTATTAGCAAATGTTCTTCATTATCTTGGTATCTTTATTTGAAAAGCAAGAATGTAAGTCTAGATGCCAGCCCATTTTTGGTGAACAACCTTGGTTGTTCTTGCTGATTGGTGGATAAATTCATCCACCAATAAACAAGTGCTGTCCAGGGTTCTGGACTTCCTTTTTTCAAATAAAGATAGCAAGAGAACGAAGAAAATTTGATAATAGAAGTAAATTAGAAAGTTGCTTAAAATTGCATGCTCTATCTGAATCACGAAAGAAAACATTTGGGTTCAGTATCCCTTTAATCATGGGTGCTAGGAACCTAGGTTACACTGCAGGTAAAGAAGGAGAGTTGCGTCACATGTGCAAACAGGTCAGCACTGGAATGTAGTGAAAGATAGATTTCAACATGGCAACACTGTGACTAGGGAGAGTGGGTAAGAGCCTCAATACTATGCTTATAAAATGTATTTAGTGTTTAATGTCCCTTTAAGAAGCAGCACTTGTACTTTATAACCCAAATTTAAAGCTACATTTTCCCAAACCAACAAGGGAATGCTCTTCCCCATAAGTTTCATCTAATCACCACATTTCAAGAAGACGGTTTCACCCTTTTTAACTTTTACTGCTTTCCCCGTTTATATTAAAAATAAAAACATAAAATAATAACATATTTGATTACAATGTATAAAAAAATCTGTGGAAGTTATTTGAATGCTAAATGATATACAATATATTATAATTTAGCGAGATTAGTCCACAGGAGTTCAAATTCCTTTTAAGGGTATTATTTTTCCACTTTCTCATGTATACTACTCAACAAATGAAAGATGAGACATATATGGTAGTGATGTAACATTTAGAAATATCAGTTCCTTTTGGCAAAGACAATATCCTCACTTTCAAGAACTATGAGTCAGCTTTAAGTTTCATAATAACCCCAGGTTACTGGGTAGGGTGGAGGTCACCAGACCTAAACAGTTTTACTAAAAAGCTTTGATTAGCACATAATACAACAATAAATATTATACATAGACTGACACCAGAGACTTGTAATACTACTTCAGTGTTCTCCGCAAGACCTTATTAATGGGCACTCCACCCTGGTGATTTTTATGGCCTCCCAGCTAAAATTTAGCCAATAGTGAGCTAACTGCACAAATGATCATTAATTACATTTATGTTTAATTATGCAATTAATTAGTGCTTTGGATAGCAGTGAATGTTATAATAATACAAAGTATTTCCCAGCTGCTGGCTGCTTCATAATGACACTCAGCTTGGAAAGTGTATTTGGAGAATACTGCACTAAGATAAAAATAACATTTTTACTTTTTATTATGAATCCAAACAAGAAACAAATACGACCTTAGCTTGTGTATTTGGCAATCCTCCTGCACACTTAAAGTAACTTCATTCTCTGAAGGCAATCCCATGTGCATTTTGTCAAAGCTGTGCTTTCCTTGTGTAAATAGAAAACAGCTTGAAACTGTATCATAGATCCTTGAAAACTATGTGCAAAAAAATTAAATCACTGAAATGTACATTAAATTAAATCAGCCACTTAAGTTGTCAAGCTTTTAAATCTTTATTTTGTCCACATTTCAACTTTTATTGCATTAAGGAACCTGAATCCCTAAGTGTCTTACGGCTAGATTTAGAGTTTTGTCGGTAAGGACCCGCGTAGCTAACGCTGGCTTTTTTCTGGCCGCACCATAAAAATAACTCTGGTATTGAGAGTCCACATAAAGGCTGCGTTAGGCTCCAAAAAAGGAGCGTAGAGCATATTTAACGCAGCTTCAACTCTCGATACCAGAGTTGCTTACGGACGCGGCCAGCCTCAAAAACGTGCTCGTGCACGATTCCCCCATAGGAAACAATGGGGCTGTTTGAGCTGAAAAAAAACCTAACACCTGCAAAAAAGCTGCGTTCAGCTCCTAACGCAGCCCCATTGTTTGCTATGGGGAAACACTTCCTACGTCTGCACCTAACACCCTAACATGTACCCCGAGTCTAAACACCCCTAGCCTTACACTTATTAACCCCTAATCTGCCGCCCCCGCTATCGCTGACCCCTGCATATTATTTTTAACCCCTAATCTGCCGCTCCGTAAACCGCCGCTACTTACATTATCCTTATGTACCCCTAATCTGCTGCCCCTAACACCGCCGACCCCTATATTATATTTATTAACCCCTAATCTGCCCCCCACAACGTCGCCTCCACCTGCCTACACTTATTAACCCCTAATCTGCAGAGCGGACCGCACTGCTATCATAATAAAGTTATTAACCCCTAATCCGCCTCACTAACCCTATAATAAATAGTATTAACCCCTAATCTGCCCTCCCTAACATCGCCGACACCTAACTTCAATTATTAACCCCTAATCTGCCGACCGGAGCTCACCGCTATTCTAATAAATGTATTAACCCCTAAAGCTAAGTCTAACTCTAACACTAACACCTCCCTAACTTAAATATAATTTAAATCTAACGAAATTAATTAACTCTTATTAAATAAATTATTCCTATTTAAAGCTAAATACTTACCTGTAAAATAAATCCTAAAATAGCTGCAATATAAATTATAATTATATTATAGCTATTTTAGGATTAATATTTATTTTACAGGTAACTTTGTATTTATTTTAACCAGGTACAATAGCTATTAAATAGTTAAGAACTATTTAATAGCTAAAATAGTTAAAATAATTACAAAATTACCTGTAAAATAAATCCTAACCTAAGTTACAATTAAACCTAACACTATACTATCATTAAATTAATTAAATAAAATACCTACAATTACCTACAATTAAACCTAACACTACACTATCAATACATTAATTAAATACAATACCTACAAATAACTACAATGAAATAAACTAACTAAAGTACAAAAAATAAAAAAGAACTAAGTTACAAAAAATAAAAAAATATTTACAAACATAAGAAAAATATTACAACAATTTTAAACTAATTACACCTACTCTAAGCCCCCTAATAAAATAACAAAGACCCCCAAAATAAAAAATGCCCTACCCTATTCTAAATTACTAAAGTTCAAAGCTCTTTTACCTTACCAGCCCTGAACAGGGCCCTTTGCGGGGCATGCCCCAAGAAGTTCAGCTCTTTTGCCTGTAAAACCCCCCACATACAATACCCCCCCCAACATTACAACCCACCACCCACATACCCCTAATCTAACCCAAACCCCCCTTAAATAAACCTAACACTAAGCCCCTGAAGATCATCCTACCTTGTCTTCACCTCACCAGGTATCACCGATCGGTCCTGGCTCCAAAATCTTCATCCAACCCAAGCGGGGGCTGGCGATCCATCATCCGGTGGCTGAAGAGGTCCAGAAGAGGCTCCAAAGTCTTCATCCTATCCGGGAAGAAGAGTAGATCCGGACCGGCAACCATCATCTTCCAAGCGGCATCTTCTATCTTCATCCGATGAGGACCGGCTCCATCCTGAAGACCTCCACCGCGGACCCATCTTCATCCGGCGACGTCCAACTGAAGAATGACGGTTCCTTTAAGGGATGTCATCCAAGATGGCGTCCCTCGAATTCCGATTGGCTGATAGGATTCTATCAGCCAATCGGAATTAAGGTAGGGATATTCTGATTGGCTGATGGAATCAGCCAATCAAAATCAAGTTCAATCCGATTGGCTGATCCAATCAGCCAATCAGATTGAGCTCGCATTCTATTGGCTGATCGGAACAGGGGGGCAGATTAGGGGTTAATAAATATAATATAGGGGTCGGCGGTGTTAGGGGCAGCAGATTAGGGGTACATAAGGATAACTTAAGTAGCGGCGCTTTGCGGTCGGCAGATTAGGGGTTAATTATTGTAGGTAGCTGGCTGCGACGTTGTGGGGGGCAGGTTAGGGGTTAATAAATATAATATAGGGGTCGGCGGTGTTAGGGGCAGCAGATTAGGGGTACATAAGGATAACGTAGGTGGCGGTCGGCAGATTAGGGGTTAAAAAAATTTAATCGAGTGGCGGCGATGTGGGGGGGCCTCGGTTTAGGGGTACATAGGTAGTTTATGGGTGTTAGTGTACTTTAGAGTACAGTAGTTAAGAGCTTTATGAACCGGCGTTAGCCCAGAAAGCTCTTAACTACTGACTTTTTTCTGCGGCTGGAGTTTTGTCGTTAGAATTCTAACGCTCACTTCAGACACGACTCTAAATACCGGAGTTAGAAAAATCCCATTGAAAAGATAGGATACGCAATTGACGTAAGGGGATCTGCGGTATGGAAAAGTCGCGGCTGAAAAGTGAGCGTTAGACCCTTTTTTGAGTGACTCCAAATACCGGAGGTAGCCTAAAACCAGCGTTAGGAGCCTCTAACGCTGGTTTTCACGGTTACCGCCAAACTCCAAATCTAGGCCTTAGAAAACAGCATTATTTCATGCCACTTCTATTTTATATGATTGTATGTTACAATGAAGTAATTTTTTAAATATACTAAAACATTTATACACTTTCTCAGCACCACAAAAAAGGTTATTATTCATTTGTAGAGTATCAATAGATTTTGCAGAGTCAAAAACAGGTAGAAAATCATTTATCAAAACTGCTTGGGACCGGAAAAGGTTTGGATTTCTGAATAGTGTGGATTTTGGAATATTTGCATCTTTAAAATGGGACAGTTGGGAGAGGGCATGGAACCAAGTCTAAACAATATCTTATGTAATGTAGGCAATATTTACATGTCATAATACAGCTTATACATGTAACTAAAGGTAGTTTTATATAATTTTTTAATACTTTTGTGACTTACAGGCAGGGAATTTTTTGATAATTTCATTTAAAAAAAATAAATATTTTTTGGAATTTGGGATTTGGGACTATGTACCTGTATGTAATTTTCCCTATGGGTCTTGCACCCAGACCTGTCTGAGGTT
Organism: Bombina bombina; assembly: GCF_027579735.1. NCBI lineage: Eukaryota > Metazoa > Chordata > Amphibia > Anura > Bombinatoridae > Bombina > Bombina bombina. Next base: position 490,598,063 of record NC_069500.1, on the reverse strand, counting down.
AACTGCCTGGGACTCTGGGGACAGTGCAGCTTCCTGAGAGTGCTATTGAGCACCCAGGGCTGTGCATGTTGTAGGGTCATAGGATGTGTACCCAGTCCAGTCTGAGAGTGCAGTACCCTTTCCTTGTTTAATATATATATTATATATATATATATATATATATATATATATATATATATATATATATATATATATATATATATATATTAGCCATGGGCATTCAAATGCTTGGTTAACATCCAAATCTGAAAGATGGTCGGCTGCTTGCTCTTTTTGGACCCAGATTGCTTCTTATGAAAATGCAACACACCAAGATCTGTGTAAATACTCCTTCATTACAACAGCACCCTTTGTGCCTGTTTGCAAACAGTAGCTGAGCCGGCAGCCACATAGCAGAAAGAGGAGCTTCAACATGACAGTGAGTCATCCTTCCCCCTAGTTATTCTGTGCCAGAGGCTATACACTTGCGCAGCCTGTACAAATACAAATGGCAGGTTTTTCTATACAGCCATCTTGTAAACTTGCCACCATACTGTATAGGAAAAGACTTTCACTTTCCTTACATTATAAGCACATTTTTTTATTTATTTTTTTAAATAATTTTTTATTGAGGTAATGAACAACAATAACATAACAAAGATATGCGTCCAGGCATAAATAAAGATTGATAAGGTCAATCACATATTTCACATACATAAAACAAAAGGCTTAGTCTGACCTTCTAGGCACAAGTACCTCTGTTACACCCGTTATATCTATAGTCACGGTACAACAAACGCTACAGGTCCTAAAAAAGGCCTCAATTAGACCATATAATAATGTCAGTAATAAAGTGGCTAGAATCTAATAAAGGTTATAATAAAATACCTAAAGTCTCTGTTACAACACTTGTGAAATATATAATCGATAATGTTAGGGACCTATATAAAATAATTATTAGCGCCTGGGCACATCATCATGATGCCTCAGTTTTGTTTTATTGGAAGTAGAAGTGGTCCTTTAATCGCTACGCCCATCATAATATGGTTAGTCTAGTAAGAGTAATTTAGGGCATAAGGAGGAGCTCGCTTTTGGATTTTGGTAGGGAAAAGAAAGGAAAGAAATACAGTGGGCCAGAGCCGCTTGAGTTAAGAAAGTGAAAGAGGGGTATGTGATATAGGAAGGGGACGAGGGAGGGGAGGGATAAGGGGTAAGGGAAGGAAGGGGTAAGAGATGAGGGAAGGGGGGGAGGAGGGCGGAGCCAATTAAATTGTTTATCTAGCGTGGCTTTTAGATCTTCAAGTCTTTTGGGTATAAAGCAAATACTTAGTGCTAAGTCAGGGAATGGGAGTACTTTTTGATGCAGCCGTACATGCCATCATGAAAGAAATGTAACTGAATTCCCATATACGTTATACCCTCTAATTAAGAAGCATGCTTTACCTGCTCTAAAGTGAAGGTTAGCAGTCTCTCAGTGTTAGTCTATATAGGACAAGAAATGGGTATATAAATTAGGGAGATAACCTCTAAAATAGGGAACAGCTAGAGGGTAAGCTTATAAAGTAAATACAAGGGCAATCTTAAAGAAAGTCCAAGTCTGGCAGTTGACAGTTAGTGTCCCTATATCAATTGGTTAAGATATCATAACTTCAGAGACCACTATAAAGTCTTACGCCTAGATTTAGAGTTCTGCAGCCAAAGGGGTGCGTTAGCTACGCGTGCTTTTTTCTGGCCGCACCTTTTAAATACCGCTGGTATTGAGAGTTCACAGAATGGCTGCGTTAGGCTCCAAAAAAGGAGCGTAGAGCATATTTAACGCAACTTCAACTCTCGATACCAGCGGTGCTTACGGACGCGGCCAGCTTCAAAAACGTGCTCGTGCACGATTCCCCCATAGAAAACAATGGGGCTGTTTGAGCTGAAAAAAAAACCTAACACCTGCAAAAAAGCCGCGTTCAGCTCCTAACGCAGCCCCATTGTTTTCTATGGGGAAACACTTCCTACGTCTGCACCTAACACTCTAACATGTACACCGAGTCTAAACACCCCTAACCTTACACTTATTAACCCCTATTCTGCCGCCCCCGCTATCGCTGACCCCTGCATATTATTATTAACCCCTAATCTGCCGCTCCGTACACCGCCGCTACTTACATTATCCCTATGTACCCCTAATCTGCTGCACCTAACACTGCCGACCCCTATATTATATTAATTAACCCCTAATCTGCCCCCCACAACGTCGCCTCCACCTGCCTACACTTATTAACCCCTAATCTGCCGAGCGGACCGCACCGCTATTATAATAAAGTTATTAACCCCTAATCTGCCTCACTCCCGCCTCAATAACCCTATAATAAATAGTATTAACCCCTAATCTGCCCTCCCTAACATCGCCGACACCTAACTTCAAGTATTAACCCCTAATCTGCCGACTGGAGCTCACCGCTATTCTAATAAATGTATTAACCCCTAAAGCTAAGTCTAACCCTAACACTAACACCCCCCTAAATTAAATATAATTTAAATCTAACGAAATAAATTAACTCTTATTAAATAAATTATTCCTATTTAAAGCTAAATACTTACCTGTAAAATAAATCCTAATATAGCTACAATATAAATTATATTTATATTATAGCTATTTTAGGATTTATATTTATTTTACAGGTAACTTTGTATTTATTTTAACCAGGTACAATAGCTATTAAATAGTTAATAACTATTTAATAGCTAAAATAGTTAAAATAATTACAAAATTACCTGTAAAATAAATCCTAACCTAAGTTACAATTAAACCTAACACTACACTATCAATAAATTAATTAAATAAAATACCTACAATTACCTACAATTAAACCTAACACTACACTATCAATACATTAATTAAATACAATATCTACAAATAAATACAATGAAATAAACTAACTAAAGTACAAAAAATAAAAAAGAACTAAGTTACAAAAAATAAAAAAATATTTACAAACATCAGAAAAATATTACAACAATTTTAAACTAATTACACCTACTCTAAGCCCCCTAATAAAATAACAAAGACCCCCAAAATAAAAAAATGCCCTACCCTATTCTAAATTAAAAAAAAGTTCAAAGCTCTTTTACCTTACCAGCCCTGAACAGGGCCCTTTGCGGGGCATGCCCCAAAGAATTCAGCTCTTTTGCCTGGAAAAAAAACACATACAATACCCCCCCCCAATATTACAACCCACCACCCACATACCCCTAATCTAACCCAAACCCCCCTTAAATAAACCTAACACTAAGCCCCTGAAGATCTTCCTACCTTATCTTCACCATACCAGGTTCACCGATCGATCCAGAAGAGCTCCTCCGATGTCTTGATCCAAGCCCAAGCGGGGGGCTGAAGATGTCCATGATCCGGCTGAAGTCTTCATCAAAGCGGGAGCTGAAGAGGTCTATGATCCGGCTGAAGTCTTCTATCAACGGCATCTTCAATCTTCTTTCTTCCGGATACCATGTTCATCCCGCCGACACAGACGACACAGACGACTTCCCGACGAATGACGGTTCCTTTAAGAGACGTCATCCAAGATGGCGTCCCTCGAATTACGATTGGCTGATAGGATTCTATCAGCCAATCGGAATTAAGGTAGGAAAATTCTGATTGGCTGATGGAATCAGCCAATCAGAATCAAGTTCAATCTGATTGGCTGATTCAATCAGCCAATCAGATTGAGCTCGCATTCTATTGGCTGTTCCGATCAGCCAATAGAATGCAAGCTCAATCTGATTGGCTGATCGGATCAGCCAATCGGATTGAACTTGATTCTGATTGGCTGATTCCATCAGCCAATCAGAATTTTCCTACCTTAATTCCGATTGGCTGATAGAATCCTATCAGCCAATCGGAATTCGAGGGACGCCATCTTGGATGACGTCCCTTAAAGGAACCGTCATTCGTCGGGAAGTCGTCGGTGAAGATGGATGTTCTGCGTCGGCGGGATGAACATGGTATCCGGAAGAAAGAAGATTGAAGATGCCGTTGATAGAAGACTTCAGCCGGATCATGGACCTCTTCAGCTCCCGCTTGGATGAAGACTTCATCCGGATCATGGACATCTTCAGCCCCCCGCTTGGGCTTGGATCAAGACATCGGAGGAGCTCTTCTGGATCGATCGGTGAACCTGGTATGGTGAAGATAAGGTAGGAAGATCTTCAGGGGCTTAGTGTTAGGTTTATTTAAGGGGGTTTGGGTTAGATTAGGGGTATGTGGGTGTTGTATTGTATGTGTTTTTTTTCCAGGCAAAAGAGCTGAATTCTTTGGGGCAAGCCCCGCAAAGGGCCCTGTTCAGGGCTGGTAAGGTAAAAGAGCTTTGAACTTTTGTAATTTAGAATAGGGTAGGGCATTTTTTTATTTTGGGGGTCTTTGTTATTTTATTAGGGGGCTTAGAGTAGGTGTAATTAGTTTAAAATTGTTGTAATATTTTTCTGATGTTTGTAAATATTTTTTTATTTTTTGTAACTTAGTTCTTTTTTATACTCTTTTTTTTTTGTACTTTAGTTAGTTTATTTCATTGTATTTATTTGTAGATATTGTATTTAATTAATGTATTGATAGTGTAGTGTTAGGTTTAATTGTAGGTAATTGTAGGTATTTTATTTAATTAATTTATTGATAGTGTAGTGTTAGGTTTAATTGTAACTTAGGTTAGGATTTATTTTACAGGTAATTTTGTAATTATTTTAACTATTTTAGCTATTAAATAGTTCTTAACTATTTAATAGCTATTGTACCTGGTTAAAATAAATACAAAGTTACCTGTAAAATAAATATAAATCCTAAAATAGCTATAATATAATTTTCATTTATATTGTAGCTATATTAGGGTTTATTTTACAGGTAAGTATTTAGCTTTAAATAGGAATAATTTATTTAATAAGAGTTAATTTATTTAGTTAGATTTAAATTATATTTAATTTAGGGGGGTGTTAGGGTTAGGGTTAGACTTAGCTTTAGGGGTTAATCCATTTATTACAGTAGCGGCGAGATTTGGTCGGCAGATCAGGGGTTAATAATTGAAGTTAGGTGTCGGCGATGTTAGGGAGGGCAGATTAGGGGTTAATACTATTTATTATAGGGTTATTGAGGCGGGAGTGAGGCGGATTAGGGGTTAATAACTTTATTATAGTAGCGGTGAGATCCGCTCGGCAGATTAGGGGTTAATAAGTGTAGGCAGGTGGAGGCGACGTTGAGGGGGGCAGATTAGGGGCTAATAAATATAATATAGGGGTTGGCGGTGTTAGGGGCAGCAGATTAGGGGTACATAAGGATAACGTAAGTAGCGGCGCTTTGCGGTCGGCAGATTAGGGGTTAATTATTGTAGGTAGCTGGCGGCGACGTTGTGGGGGGCAGGTTAGGGGTTAATAAATATAATATAGAGGTCGGTACATAAGGATAACGTAGGTGGCGGTCGGCAGATTAGGGGTTAAAAAAATTTAATCGAGTGGGGGCGATGTGGGGGGACCTCGGTTTAGGAGTACATAGGTAGTTTATGGGTGTTAGTGTACTTTAGAGCCATGACTCTAAATACCGGAGTTAGAAAGATCCCATTGAAAAGATAGGATACGCAATTGACGTAAGGGGATCTGCGGTATGGAAAAGTCGTGGCTGGAAAGTGAGCGTTAGACCCTTTAATGACTGACTCCAAATACCAGAGGGCGGTAAAAACCAGCGTTAGGAGCCTCTAACGCTGGTTTTGACGGCTACCGCCCAACTCTAAATCTAGGCCTTAGATAGTATAGTTTGGTTTTCCATAAGGAAAACAATGGTTTTATCTAACTACGTGTTTACGTGTTTACAGCTAAGATTCTAAGTTCTTATCAATTGAGGTACAACCTTATAGTACAATAGTATGACGTAATTAATATGAGAGGAGTTCTACAGATCCTCTTTACAAAGTTAAAATATTGCTGTCTCATATAAACTAGGGTCAAGCAGGTAGTGCAGTACCTTAACAACTTGACTTAGTTATAATAGGAAAGAATATAAAGCCTTATGCATAGTCTCAGCTATTCATTCATTACACTAGGCATCCATAACTGAGTAATACAGATGCATTAATGTCAGGAAAATATCTATGAACATACTGATTTACAAGGTGAAGCTCCCAGTGAGTTATATAGGTTGTAGGGTACAGGGCTGCTTGAGGGGGGAACAACAACTAATACAAAATAGCTATTAACATATGTATGTACTTAAACAGTTGTACAGTTATAGAGTATAGCTCCGTATAAGGGATGATCTAAACATAAAGGGCCCTCTCTTCAGGGGAACTTGAGATAGTGTAATACTACTGAGCAGCATCCCATAACATGGATAGAGGTTATTTAGTAGCGGCACCATGCCTTGCCACAGCTTATGAAGTCTGAAAGTGTCCCACATAAATAAAGACTATGGTTTGTGCTTATATGCATTTTGGGTCTGGGTCCGCGCTGATATAGTAGAGAGCTGTATAGAGTTCTCGCTAGCCCACTCCAGATCTGTAAGGGGACTTTGATGGAATCTCTGTGTAGGCAAGTATGGGAGATGAATAGCCACGACCGGGGACAGTTCTATGTGCTAGCAAAGTTACTTCAAATCTGGCAGGCTTCAGGTATTTACCAGCTGTGATACGTGCTCCGATATCCAAGAAGCTATAGATCTTTTCTCCTGCTCTCGATTTAGGATTTGCACGCCGCTTAGCCCCCACCTCTGTAGATGATTCTTTAGATGAGACGGCATTCACCTTGGCGCTCTGCGGCATCGGCTCAGTTCGGGAGGAGAAGGGCCGCGAGGAACCCCACTGCTCGTCTGCACCCTTCTATGCCGTAAGTTCCATAAGTTCCTCCACCGGGTCTCCGGGGCTATCCTTATGATTTTGTGGTTTCTCTCTTCACCTCAATCAACGGCACTGCAGTAGATGGCGCAGCCTTAATAGCCCTAAGATCGGCGATAAAGGCTTGCTGGTGTAAGTCCATGGAGCATAATAACTTTTGCAGCGCAGCGAGCACCTGTCTCTCCATTGCAATGTTGCAGAGGTAGCAAAAATGTAGAAGTTATGTCTCGGCCAGTCGATTTGATGCGTGGGTGTCTACGGTTATGATGTTATATCCCAGGCCGCGGTTCAGTCAGTAGGCCTCAGAAGTGTTTCTGTATCCATTATGTTATTTCGCGATCCTAATCCATAGATCCAAGTTCTGGTGGATAATGAGAGCCAAATAGTGGTGCATATATGTCCTTATAGTACCCTAAATCGGTATTTTGATTGCAAACTTTCAGGAGCCTTGAGATGGTGCGTCTTGTTGTTTAGGCAGTTGGCTCCGCCCCCCACATTATAAGCCCATTTTTATAAGGGCCACACAGAGGGGTCAGACATGATGTAGGTAGAACTCAGCCCCCTTTAACAAAATCACTACTGGTTGTAGGGCTAGAGGGCACCCTACAGGTGTAGACCTGGTCTCAATTGAGACCTCTGAGACCTCTATAGTTATGCTCCAGGGTCACATGACCTGTAACCTTATAATCTGTATGGCCTACAGAGGTTTTTCAATAGGAATGGATTTTACCTTCTTAGTTCCTTTACCTATTTATATAAACTTAAAGGGACAGTCAACACCAGATTTTTTGTTGTTTTAAAATATAGATAATCCATTAATTACCCATTACCCAGTTTTGCATAGCCAACACAGTTATAATTATACAAATTTTACCTCTGTAATAACCTTGTATCTAAGCCTCAGCAGACTGCACCCTTATTTCAGTTCTTTTGACAGACTTGCATTTTAGCCAATCAGAGCTGACTCCACAGTAAATTCACGTGCATGAGCTCAATGTTAGGTATATGAAACACATGAACTAATGCCCTCTAGTGGTGAAAAACTATCAAAATGCATTTAGATTAGAGGCGGCCTTCAAAGTCTAAGAAATTAGCATATGAACCTCCTAGGTTTAGCTTTCAACTAAGAATACCAAGAGAACAAAGCAAGATTGGTGATAAAAGTAAATTGGAAAGTTGTTTAAAATTGCATTCCCTATTTGAATCATGAAAACATTTTTTGGACTTGACTGTCCCTTTAATATACAGTGACATCTATTGAATGAATAATTATATGGAAATAATGTTGTTTCATAACTATCACAGCTATTCAAATATAACCACATATAATGATAAAACAAGCTGCTGATGTTTATACAACATTTTGAAACATTGGATATATCATTATAAGAACATACTAAAATTAAAATGTATTCATGTAAAAAAATACTGTACATTTATATTTATATGCATAAATTACTAATAAAAGCAACCTCTTATACACTACTGACTAAGCTACTAAACTATATGTAAAATGTATGGCTATACAGGTGGCTCTCGATTTACGCCAGTTCAATTTGCACCGTTTCAGAATAACAACCCTTTTTTTTAGTCATGTGACTGCTATTGAAAAGCATTGAGAAAGCAGTGCATTGATTAAAATAGCCAGTAGGTGGAGCTGTCTGCTTGTGTTGCAGCAAAGATACACACAAGAAGGCTGAAATGAATCAGTGTAGCTAGCTAGACATGAACTATCGAGCAGCTTTCTAAGAAACAAGATCTTCCTGTCTATAAATCAATCCAGATTGGAATGCATAGAAGGAACTGTTTGCAGAAAAATGCAAGTAAAGTCTGTATTGTGTGATTTTTTATTAGGTTTATAATACAGTTTAGCAACCTGGGTTGCCCTTGCTGATTGGTGGATAAATTAATCCACCAATAAAAAAGTGCTGTCCAGAGGTCTAAACCAAAAAAAGCTTAGATGCCTTCTTTTTCAAATAAAGATAGCAAGAGAATGAAGAAAAATTGATAATAGGAGTAAATTAACAAGTTGCTTAAAATTGCCTGCTCTATCTGAATCATGAAAGAAAAAAATTGGGTTCAGTGTTCCTTTAACTTAATTTAATTATATATTCTGTGTTGTGTGATTTTTTAATTAGGTTTATACTGCTGTTTAGTATTTAAAGTCTTCATTTCAAAGATTTAAAAATAAAATTTTCGATTTACAACCATTCCTTCTGAAACCTAACCCCGGCGTAAACTGAGGGCTACCTGTATAACTCTTATCAAATAGTACAAATGCTAGTAATCTCTTAATGTGAATGCTTGATTCCAATTCACACTACAGGTGTCTAAATAAGGGGCTTTAAATCAGGATTGCTCAATTCTGAGTTCCATAGGAACCTATTGCAATGCATTTCCATCTGCACGACTACTTACCCATCTGAATGCCGATTTTATGAGGACATGATAGGCATACTGCGTACAATGTTTTAATCGTTATATTGTCACTTTAACAAGTAATTGTTTTAACAATATTTATTTTGAATGTGTGTTAAAACAGTTTCCTGCATAGGGTGATCTTAAAACAATAAAGAGACTACGCATTTCTATAAAACTTATGATGTCTTCTTATGTGCTAATTCCAAACACGGTCACACCAGTGCATTTTAAAGTGCTTGCACCTACATTATTGAACTTCTAAATGGGATTGTGCCATCCTGAAAGTGAGTTAAGCAATGTACTGTAGATGCAAGCCCTTTGAAATGAAGAAAGAATGACAGGTTATACTCATATAAATTAGGGCCTTTGGTATAGCTTGAAATGAAGAAAGAAAGACAGGTTATACTCATATAAATTAAGGCCTTTGGTATAGATATATAACTTTGATGTGTATATAGGGACTTTATTTTAAAGAGGGGCTTCTAAGCTTTAGAACAAGGGTTTTTTGAGAAATTAGGCCTTTTTGATGGCCTACTATAAATGAATAGGGACCCCTTCATTAAAAAAAAAGTATTAACATTTTTCTTCTAAACTCTATAGTGAAAAGAAATAGGGGGTTAACCTCATAAAAATGTGGGCCTTTTGTTATATTTATATAACTTTGATTTGCACGTAGGGACTCCCATGTGCCTCTGCTAAAATAAATACACATTTATTTATGAGTGATCTCCTGGCTATGAAAACTTATACAGGGGCTTTATTTTAAAAAGGGTTTATAGACTTTAAAAATTGAGACATGGGGGTCTCTAGGCCTTTTTGATCAAATTTTACAGGCACTTAGAGACCCCTTTCCTACTAAATGTATTTTTTAAATTTATTTTTCAATACATGTTTTATACATTTTATGTCCCCAGACATACAACATTGGAAAGGGCAGGCAATTAATCCAATGGTGTGTCTTAGGGGTTTGTAGGAGTAAAGGGAACTGAGATTGGACAGGTTTTATATGCACCCCAATACGCTCTCTTCTTCAATTTACTGTCTCTGCTACTTCTGGGTTTCTGTGTATAAGTGACGTCAACATGCACAAACATGACAACATCACTTACATTCCTGGAATATCCCAAATGAGGCCTCTACCCTGATGCCACCTCATAAGCCACCTAAGACCACAGTCCAAAAGACCAAATGCATCCCCCACAGGATGACAACACATGGTTGTTATTAGTTCTAACGGCACTGTGTGGATGACGACCATGTGGTTATGTTTGCTAGAACATAACCACATCTTTGCTGATGATTTACAGTCATTTTATAGGTGACTCAATTCTGATTTGACAGGAAACAGAAAGTACTCTAATTAAATTAATGGAATATATGCATAATAACATTTATAATTTGCTTTTCACTTTTAAAGATAATTCCAAGCAAATATTTTTTTGATTTGGATATAGATGGAAATAATAAGATAATTATATTGACCTTTAGAAAACCTCTAGCAAGGAATACAAAACTTAGAGCAGACTATTGTCATGTCTCTCATTTGAGTAAGGTCATTCCCAAGAGTCAGTATCTAAGGATTCGCAAAAACTGCTCAACTAAGGCACTGTATTTCAAACAAGTAGATAAACTAACTGATTGCCTGGTTGAGAGAGATTATAACTTGAGGACTTTAAATCATCTTAAATTTGAAGTGACAAAAATTGAGAGAAAAAGCCTCTTTGGTACAAAATATTTTTCCTTTTATGGTATTGAACAGATTAGTCAAGATCCTAGAGGGGTAAAAGATTAACTAGATTGAGAAATGAATATTGTGTTTTTGTTCTATGTACTAGATCTCTTTTTCTATAAACTATATTTAACATATTACTTAATACATGTTAAATTCATAATATATTTGTTTTCTAATTCCTCCTCTTTAAAAGTGGGAGGTATTAGTGTTTTATTGAGCTCTTGTTATTGGTGAATTGCTTAATAAATAAATGAATACATTAACCTGCAGTTCAACAGGGTGCCACCATGCTACCTTAATCTTGTACTTTGGAGGCTGAATAAACCCCTTAAATGATGTCACCCACCTGGGAATCAAGCCTCTTCTTTTTTTATTCATGTCAAATATTCACATTAAGAGTTTACTATACTAAATGGGACTTTGTCAATATGCCCAACATGCCAAGATACAAATGGGATTCAAATGGTAAAGCAGTGGGGATGATGAATTTGGATTACAACAGGTTAACTAAATGAGCATTTCCCTTCTACAGTGAACAAATGGATCTTTGCCAAAGCCCTTTACTTGAACCTCCCAGTTTCTATCAAGAAAACAGGTACTTGGAACTTTTCTGTTTACGAGGCATTCATAGCTGTTGGCTTTTATTTGACCAATCCATGTTGCATTATGATCGAGCAAGGAACTTGATGACCAATTTGAGAGGAAATCGCCAAGAGATACTGATCAATCCCAATATGGTTAAAAACAAAGGGGTCAATCACAATCTTTTATAAGCATCTCTTTTAGATAAACATCTCTACAGGATTATTATTATTATTTATAATATTATTATTATTTATAATATGTATTCACATAAATATGATTTTTAGTGTGTCTTGTATAGATTAGATAACAGCTCCAGATCAATACATTAATCCCAATTGCAGCTATATTTCATAGAATTCTCTTAAAGGGATATGAAACCCCAAATTTCCTTTTATAATTCAGATAGAGCATATAATTTAAACAACTTTCCAGTTTACTTCTATTATCAAATTAGCTTTTTTCTTTTGGTATCCTTCAGTGAAGGAGCAGCAGTGTACTACCAACCAGTAGCCAGCTCCCAGTAGTACATTGCTGCTCCTGAGCCTAACTAGGTATGTTTTTTAACAAAGGATACCAAAAAACTAAGCATAATAGATAACATAAATAAACTGCTAAGTTGTCTGAATCATGAATATGTCATTTTCACTTTACTATTTCTTCTAGAATGATCAGAATTAGAGAACTTTTCATCTTGTGCAGTATATTTACACATACTACATATCTTTTTACCACATTTAAAAGTTTCTTTCTGTAATGCTAAACAGCCGGATTATTAACAACATTTTGTGGCTAAATTGGATGTCATTTACTACAGGGAGTGCAGAATTATTAGGCAAGTTGTATTTTTGAGGATTAATTTTATTATTGAACAACAACCATGTTCTCAATGAACCCAAAAAACTCATTAATATCAAAGCTGAATAGTTTTGGAAGTAGTTTTTAGTTTGTTTTTAGTTATAGCTATTTTAGGGGGATATCTGTATGTGCAGGTGACTATTACTGTGCATAATTATTAGGCAACTTAACAAAAAACAAATATATACCCATTTCAATTATTTATTTTTACCATTGAAACCAATATAACATCTCAACATTCACAAATATACATTTCTGACATTCAAAAACAAAACAAAAACAAATCAGTGACCAATATAGCCACCTTTTTTTGCAAGGACACTCAAAAGCCTGCCATCCATGGATTCTGTCAGTGTTTTGATCTGTTCACCATCAACATTGCGTGCAGCAGCAACCACAGCCTCCCAGACACTGTTCAGAGAGGTGTACTGTTTTCCCTCCTTGTAAATCTCACATTTGATGATGATGGACCACAGGTTCTCAATGGGGTTCAGATCAGGTGAACAAGGAGGCCATGTCATTAGATTTTCTTCTTTTATACCCTTTCTTGCCAGCCACGCTGTGGAGTACTTGGACGCGTGTGATGGAGCATTGTCCTGCATGAAAATCATGTTTTTCTTGAAGGATGCAGACTTCTTCCTGTACCACTGCTTGAAGAAGGTGTCTTCCAGAAACTGGCAGTAGGACTGGGAGTTGAGCTTGACTCCATCCTCAACCCGAAAAGGCCCCACAAGCTCATCTTTGATGATACCAGCCCAAACCAGTACTCCACCTCCACCTTGCTGGCGTCTGAGTCAGACTGGAGCTCTCTGCCCTTTACCAATCCAGCCACGGGCCCGTCCATCTGGCCCATCAAGACTCACTCTCATTTCATCAGTCCATAAAACCTTAGAAAAATCAGTCTTGAGATATTTCTTGGCCCAGTCTTGACGTTTCAGCTTGTGTGTCTTGTTCAATGGTGGTCATCTTTCAGCCTTTCTTACCTTGGTCATGTCTCTGAGTATTGCACACCTTGTGCTTTTGGGCACTCCAGTGATGTTGCAGCTCTGAAATATGGCCAAACTGGTGGCAAGTGGCATCTTGGCAGCTGCACGCTTGACTTTTCTCAGTTCATGGGCAGTTATTTTGCGCCTTGGTTTTTCCACACGCTTCTTGCAACCCTGTTGACTATTTTGAATGAAACGCTTGATTGTTCGATGATCACGCTTCAGAAGCTTTGCAATTTTAAGAGTGCTGCATCCCTCTGCAAGATATCTCACTATTTTTGACTTTTCTGAGCCTGTCAAGTCCTTCTTTTGACCCATTTTGCCAAAGGAAAGGAAGTTGCCTAATAATTATGCACACCTGATATAGGGTGTTGATGTCATTAGACCACACCCCTTCTCATTACAGAGATGCACATCACCTAATATGCTTAATTGGTAGTAGGCTTTCGAGCCTATACAGCTTGGAGTAAGACAACATGCATAAAGAGGATGATGTGGTCAAAATACTCATTTGCCTAATAATTCTGCACTCCCTGTAGAGCTAAGATAGTTTTCAGATATTTTTTTTTCTTCATAAACATTCAGTATTTCACCTGTAATTTCAGATAAAATGGGATCAAGTTTTAAAATTATCCAATGTTCATTTAAAATCTTCTTTATAAGCTATCCACCTTAATTGTCTTCAGTTCTTCTATTCTCATTTGTAATTTGTTACTATTTTTAAAATATTACTCTTCCACCTTTTAAGGGCCAGATTACGAGTGGCACATTAACAGTTACGCGTGAGTGATAAGGGGTTTATCACAAGTTTTCTGCTCTTATTCAGCTGAAAATGTCCTTGAGCGCAAATGATGTCAAAGGGGCAGTTTACTCAAGAATTTGTATTGTTTAAAAAGATCCCTTTATTACCCATTCCCCAGTTTTGCATAACCAACACTGTTATATTAATACACTTTTTACCTCTGTGGTTACCTTGTATCTAAAACTCTGCAGACTGCCCCCTTATTTTAGTTAGTTTGACAGACATGCAATTTAGGCAATCAGTGCTGATTCCTCAGTAGCGTGAGCATAAAATTATTCATGTGGCACACATGAACTAATGCCCTCTAACTGTCAAAATGCCCAGAGATAAGAAGCGGCCTTCAAGGGCTTAGAAATTAGCATATGAGCCTACCTAGGTTTAGCTTTCAACAAACAATACCAATAGAATAAAGAAAATTTGATGATAAAAGTAAATTGGAAAGATTTTTTTTTAAATTGCATGCCCTATCTGATTCATGAAAGTTTAATTTTCACTAGACTGTCCCTTTAACGCTCGTCAGGTTAGTACAACCTCAGAGCTCTGATTAACTGTTTCACAAAAAAAGTCTCACAAAATATATCAAAAACACATTACAGAGTACAATTACATACATAATAACATCATCTAATAATGATGGTAATAAAATGAATAAAAATTATTAAAAATAAATATTGCACAAAAAAGTTATAAAGGCCCAAAGATATGAAGTTTTTAGGTTTTAACATTAAGGCAAAGGGCTTTAACATTGAGATACATACATGCATTTCTAAAGAGGTATATGTATGTATATATATATATATATAAATATATATATATATATATATATATATATATATACAGTATCCCACAAAAGTGAGTACAACCCTCACATTTTTGTAAATATTTTATTATATCTTTTCATGTGACGACACTGAAGAAATGACACTTTGCTAAAATCTAAAGCAGTGAGTGTACAGCCTGTATAACAGTGTAAATGTGCTGTCCCCTCAAAATAACTCAACACACAGCCATTAATTTGTCTAAACCGTTGGCAACAAAAGTGAGTACACCCCTAAGTGGAAATGTCCAAATTGGGCCCAATTAGCCATTTTCCCTCCCCGGTGTCATGTGACTTGTTAGTGTTACAAGGTCTCAGGTGTGAATGGGGAGCAGGTGTGTTAAATTTGGTGTTATCGCTCTCACACTCTCTCATACTGGTCACTGGAAGCTCAACATGGCACCTCATGGTAAATAACTCTCTGAGGATCTGAAAAAAAGAATTGTTGCCCTACAAAAAAATGACCTAGGCTATAAGAAGATTGCCAAGACTCTGAAACTGAGCTGCAGCACGGTGGGCAAGACCATAGAGCAGTTCACAGGACAGGATCCACTCAGAACAGGCCTCGCCATGGCCGACCAAAGAAGTTGAGTGCATGTGCTTGTTTAAAAAGCCAGGATACACAGGCTAAAAAAGGGTATGCATACAACAGCTGACGCGTTTCGGCGAATGCCGTATTGGAAGCTGCTGGCCATGTAAATTAAGACAGCCCATTTAAAACCTTAAGCTTCCTCCTATTGGGCAATAAATTTTAAAGTTAACTCCTTATTGCACTATCAGTAAATAGCGCATTAAAGCGACAGTACAATGCCCCAGACATAAGAATTAGACACAAGGCATAATTGATACAATGTATTATACATATTATGTATACAATGAGTACCACAGTCGCTAATGTACCTTACATAAAGTTACAATCTAGGTATAATCAAATTTTCCCTCATTACTGCAAGTTTATAATATAGGTCCCACCAAAGTATGTACTGTGTTATATAACTACAGCTTGAATTTTATTATTCTCTCAAATATTCCAATAACAACTGACTGCTAATATAGATCACAAGCTAAGGGAGACCCAAGATAATAGATCTTTCTTGTTGAATGTATACCAAAATATTCTAACACCATTTAATAGCGGATTTTTTTTGGACCTAACATGGGTTACAAGTGACCTTCTGTTAGAGCAACCCCTCCCTCATCAAAGTTTGGAGGGATTAGCCCTAAAACCATGTTATGTGCATTTCAGATAGTATTGCATCACATGTCCAATGTTAAACTGTGTTGAACAATGAGAGGGCATACTGCTAGGGGAATCAAAGATATCAAGTGTGCTTAAAGTGTGTAAACAAATATGAACAGTAATAAACAATGTGAGGGGACTTAGTTCCACTTATTGCCAAAAATGTTATTAGATCAT
Source organism: Bombina bombina (assembly GCF_027579735.1). Lineage (NCBI taxonomy): Eukaryota > Metazoa > Chordata > Amphibia > Anura > Bombinatoridae > Bombina > Bombina bombina. The sequence goes on along the minus strand of NC_069500.1, from coordinate 490,581,615 downwards.
AGTCGGAATTAAGTCCCACTGGGTATCTGGTATGTAATTTAAAAATCCAGAAAACTTCTCTTTTCTCTAGCAATTTTTCTCTATCACTTAACCTACATGGGGCCATAAGACCCTCAATACAGGTCCACCTGAATGTGTCTCCATTCTTGTTGTGCACCTGAGCATAGTGTTGCACTAAAGGAGTGCTGGCTATACCCATATTGATGCTAGACAAGTGTTCTCTGACCCTGGATCTCACCTCTCGAGTAGTGAGACCCACATACTGTTTGTCACATTCGACAAACGTGATCAGGTACACAACAAGGGTCAACCTACAATTCAGACAGGAACATTTCATATAGGGATGCCCTGTGGCTGAAGATTTGTACCACTCCCCTATTTCTACTTTTCACAGGCCACACATGTTCTATTGTGGCATTTAAAAATGCTAACCATGGTCAGCCAAGAGGAATCAATTTGATCTTTCACAGGGAGCTTAGTTGGGGCTGACATGTTACCTAAAGTTTTCCCTCTCTTATAGGCAAAATTGCAATTCTTAAGGAATACATTGGCTAGGCCATCATCAGCCCTTAAGAGTGGAAAGTGTCTTTTGATTATATCACAGATTTGATGATACTGTTCAGAATAATCTGCAATAAACAGAACATTATCCCTTCCTGAATTCTGAACACAACCTGGTGGTTTCTTTTACTCAACAGGTCATTTCTGTTAAATTTCTTGACAGTCTTCACTGCTTCATTAATTACATTTCTGTGGTACCCCCTTTCTTGGAGATGCTTTACGAGCTTCTGTGACTCCTGATGAAAACTGACTTCATCTGAACAATTCAGTTTGAGGCGAATAAACTGCCCCTTGGCTATGCCTTTAAATACGCTCCTAGGGTGACAGCTGGCTGCGTGCAAGAGGGTATTACCCAATATGGACTTCCTGTAAACATTTGTGGAAACCGTTTTACCACTAACACCTAACAAAGTAATGTCCAAATAATTAATGCTAGAGGAACTGATCCCCAGGTCATTTGCATTTAAGTATTGGACAAATGATTTTAGTTCCACTTGGTTTCTCTTCCAAATGAACAGAAGATCATCAATAAATCCCTCCTACATAACTATCTTTGAGCCGAAGGGGTTCCCATCTCCATAGATGTGTTCCTGCTCCCACCACCCCATGAAGAGGTTGGCATAGGAGGGGGCGAACTTCGCCCCCATAGCAGTACCACAAATCAGGAGATAGAAAACCCCCTCAAACTCAAAGTAGTTATGGCGTAAAAGAAAGTCAGTGACTCTCCAAACAAAATCACACAGCTCAGCATTATTTCCGTGATATTTCCTCATGTAAAAGGCTATTGCCAACAGGCCTGTCTCGTGGGGAATCGAGGAGTAAAGTGCCCTGACATCAACTGTCAACCATTTGTACTCCGGGTCCCATACAACTTGGGAAACCAAGTTTAAGACATGGGGTAGAGTCTTTCACATGGCTCCACAAATCAACCACATCAGAAAGGTGTTCAAGTAAAGACCATATGCCACTGACAATTGATCTTCCGACTACATTGTCCAAGGACTTCTGCACTTTGGGGAGGTGGTTAAATACTGGTACTACAGGATTGATTACAAGTAAATATTCGCTGGTTTCTTTGTCTAAAAAACCCTTATACAGCCCATCATCTACCAGATCCCTCAATCTCTGGAATAAGACATTGTCAGAATGTTCTTAATGAATTTGCTTATTGATTATAAGATGAATGAAATACAAGAAATATCTGCTAAAATTGTTTTAGTTCAAGAGGAATTGAATAAAATGTAGATTATCCTAAATTTCACATGTTATTACAGGATGCGGTCTCTGAAGCCAAAACTCTCCTTCTAGAGAGAAAACATAATAAATATATACTTGCTCAATTAGATTACACAAATAATACTGTTTATGTTTGGAACAGGAAGGAGAGGTTTTAGAAGATAAAGGAGTTTAATCAATCTTTTGGTTCAGAAGGGAGAGGCAGAGGTAACATGGGGAGACGAAGAGGTAGGGGGGAGATGTAGACAAAATAGAAGAATCCATTTCACCAATAGCGAGACTGACTCATTAGGTGACAGCTCAGGTGAAGAAGAATTGTTGAGCACATCACCTGGCGTAGCCCCCTGGTTCTATTACAAGTCATACAAGTCAGACACAGGAGATAGTCAGACCCAAGGAACCCTCCACTGCCCTGGTCTCTATCCTTAAGAAACCCCCTCTGTCTCCAGATATGTTTTGCATGAGACTGTTACTCAGCACCCCCCTGATATACCTAGCACTACAGAACAATTAGAACTCAACAATTAGAACTCAACCAGGTTTCCCCCCCCCTGAAATTAGATGGGGGGCAAGACACAAGAGGTACTTACAAAGGGGGGTAACCACTGAGGACAAACCAAAGGCAGACACGCTATCAATAAACAATGTAATCAACTTGTCCACCTATGCTTTGAGCGATTTAGAATGTAAAGTCTTGAGTCTAGGCTTAGGTTTTGTACTAACTCCTTCATTTAACTTATTCAATACACTACTAGATGTGAATAGGTTCATAAGAAAGATTACTCTCAAAAAACATTTCTCTAGCAAACATGACAACAGTAACACAGACTTTACAGAGGGCAATATTCCATCTAGCGCTCACAGTAATCCAGACACAGAAACCCTAGATTTTCAGGATTTATGTGGGTTGTCAATATTGGAGTCATTGGATAGTGATTCCAATAAAGAAACAGTTTTTTTTTTATTTTATTTAAATTGTTTATTGAGGAAAAAATAAGTATATAAATATGTACAGGACAGATAAAGTCAGCCATATAACAATCATTTGGTTGAATAATAATAAAGCTAATCCTCATTTTTTAACCCTTAATAACATTGTTACAGGCCACTTTTGGACCTTTTCTGCTTTCTTGAATGTCCAGGGGGTTTTATTACACCTAAATAAAGCTAGGTAAACAAAAAACAAACAGAGAACAATGTGATAACACTAAAAATATTTCTCAGAGTCCATATGATCAGGCACATTGGTTGTCATATTAGCGCAGTCCTAAGATCTTATGGAGCAAATATAAACATTTGCACAATTACATGTAATGAAAAAGGGTAACATATACACATTGCAGCTTTGCCCATTAGCTGATCATATGCAGGCATTGAAAAATAACATCTTGGAGAGAGGGCAACAATATAAATGTGCAGCTACCGGTTACTAATATGGAGATACCTGGGCCCTTACTAAGTGCAACTTATGTGCGTCTCCAGTGACTTGGAACACAGTAATTTCTAGAAACATATAAAGTATGGGAATGCAATCGTAGTCATTAAAGGAGGGTTGCTGCCAGATATGATGATTCAGGGTCAAGTGATTACAAGCGCCAACATTGTTCATGCATTTTACAGGGTTTGAAGGAGGCAAACGAACATTTTACAGGGTTTGAGGGAGTTTACCATAAAGAGAAAGCTTTTGGGGGATACTATGCAAAATAGACTTAACATGGTAGCACAGGTTTAGCTGAGTGAAATGAGTTTTGGGCATGCGAGAATGCTATGTTTTTCAGCCTGTGTCAAGTTGTGTGCTCCATGAGGTTGCGTCTGATATGCCGTCGGTGGGGGTATTTGGCTTGATAATCTCATGTTCGTATGGAGCTGGTGGTGTGTGAACATTGTGAAGGCACAGTCCCAGAGCGATAGCGGCTATCTCCAATTCTGAGCCTCTCTCCTCCTCTGGCTTACTGTATGGGAAGAATCGTGAAGTGACAGCCAATGCACCTTTGATATTTTCCTGCACTGCGAGCAGCTCTGGTGGTGCTGATATTGGTTGGGCTTTACTGCGATGCAATACAGGGCCTTTGTCAATACCCTTCCCATCGCCTAGTATAGTCCCAGCTGATTCCCCGTGGTCAGGTAGGAGCCATGCGGACACATCAGACAGCTGTATGGTATGCGAGTGGCTTCCAGCCACTCCCGCGCCCCCCGGCACCGCCTGTGAGCCATACAACGCTTCCTCTCTACTATATATGAGGTGATCGGGTTCTCGGGGGACACCGGCAGCCACCCGTTCTTCCTGTGGCTGTGGTAGGGCGGGTAAGTGTAAAGGTCTCACCTCCATTATTGCTCCTCTCTGGACTCCATTTTTTGTTCCGGGCGCTGCAATACCTGGATTTGATGTGGCAGAGTGTAAATGCCTGTGGCCAGCGTTCTCTGTAGCGACCTGACAAGGCTGGTTTTGGCATATTTTGTCGAGCAGACTATCCAGCTTAGCGAAGCGTAAATTAAGGTCCTGCTCCAGTTCTATCTCCCAAGTGGTCACCATTTTAGAGTAGTCCATTACCCGGTAGCTTGCTGAATAAAGCTCATTCATGTTGTGCGCTTAGTAATAATATGTTGGTCTATGCAATGTTGCTTCTGCAGTGTTGCTTAGAAGGACAGTAAGGCAGTCTCCCGCTGCCGGCACTGGTAACCCGGAGGAGCCGGGGGGGGGGTTGCTACCTATGTGTAGGCCGCCGCCTTAGGTATTGAGCTTCCGAACTGTGTCTCCGTTTTCATAAGTACAGCAAAGGGAAGTTGGGTTATGTTCACCTTATGTTAGGCAACAATAGCTTATGTCAAGACTTGCTGTTGAAAGCTCTAAAACGGCGGTTTGTAGAGAAATCTTACAGAGCTAACAGTAAATGCGACTGGTTAGGTACGCCATTCGGACACGCCCCCAAGAAACAGTTTTTGATCTGAATCACATACCGAAACTTAAATGCCCCTCCACTTTCTATTCTATTCAGAGCAGGGGCCCTATCATAGAAAAATTTCAAAAGAGAATAGGAAGGGATTTAAAGGGATAGTATACACTCATTTTCATATAACTGCATGTAATAGACACTACTATAAAGAATAAGATGCACAGATGCTGATATAAAAATCCAGTATAAAATGATTTAAAAACATACTTAGAAGCTTTCAGTTTAGCTCTGTTGAAAAGGCAGTTGGAAAGCCCACTGCAAGTGGGAAATAAGACACTCCCCCCCTCCCCCTTCTTTTGCATATGAAAAGACCCTTTACACAAACTGGAGCAAGCTGGAAAAGGTAGCTGGCGGTATTCAAATAAAACTTTGGGGCTTGGTTAGGAGTCTGAAAATCAGAGCAATGTTCTTTAAAAATAAGCAAAATTATACATTTTAAAAAAAAAAAAACTTTATGGGCTTTATAAATAGATCATCTACAAAACATTTATGCAAAGAAAAAATGAGTGTATAATGGCCCTTTAACTAATTTGTCTTACCAACAGAAAAAAAAATAATCAAATTTAACCTCTCAAAGGCAGAAAGGGAGGCATTGGACAAACTAAATTCCAATTCTGAACTAGTAATCCGGGCCGCTGACAAGGGGGGTTCAGTGGTGGTTATGGGCAAGGCTAAATTTGTCTGTGAGGCCCTTAGACAGCTCACAAATCCGCATATTATTAGGGTTTTGAACACAAACCCAACCAGATTGTTTAAAACTAAATTGAGGGATCTGGTAGATGATGGGCTGTATAAGGGTTTCATCGACAAAGAAACAAGTGAATATTTACTTGTAATCAATCCCATAGTACCAGTATTTAACCACCTCCCCAAAGTGCACATGTCCTTGGACAATGTAGTCGGAAGACCAATTGTCAGTGGCATAGGGTCTTTACTTGAACACCTTTCTGAATGTCTGGACCATATTTTACAGCCTATGGTGGATGATTTGTGGAGCCATGTGAAAGACTCTACCCATGTCTTAAATTTGTTTTCCAAGTTGATGTCAGGACGCTTTACTCCTCGATTCCCCACAAGACAGGCCTGTTAGCAATAGCCTTTTACATGAGGAAATATCACGGAAATAATGCTGAGCTGTGGGATTTTGTTTGGAGAGTCACTGACTTTCTTTTACGCCACAACTACTTTGAGTTTGAGGGGGTTTTCTATCTCCAGATTTGTGGTACTGCTATGGGGGTGAAGTTCGCCCCCTCCTATGCCAACCTCTTCATGGGGTGGTGGGAGCAGGAACACATCTATGGAGATGGGAACCCCTTCGGCTCAAAGATAGTTATGTAGTTATGTTTTTGATGATCTTCTGTTCATTTGGAAGGGAAACCAAGTGGAACTAAAATCCTTTGTCCAATACTTAAATGCAAATGACCTGGGGATTAGTTTTACACATGAATGGGATTCCTCTAGCATTAATTATTTGGACATTACTTTGGTAGGAGTTAGTGGTAAAATGGTTTCCACAAATGTTTACAGGAAGCCCATATCGGCAATACCCTCTTGCACACAGCCAGCTGTCACCCTAAGAGCGTATTCAAAGGCATAGCCAAGGGGCAGTTTATTCGCCTCAAACGGAACTGTTCAGATGAAGTCAGTTTTCATCAGGAGTCACAGAAGCTCATAAAGTGTCTCCAAAAAAGGGGGTACTACAGAAATGTAATTGATGAAGCAGTGAAGACTCTCAAGAAATTTAACAGAAATGACCTGTTGAGTAAAAAGAAATCAGCAGGTTGTGTTCAGAATTCAGGAAGGGATAATGTTCTATTTATTACAGATTATTCTGAACAATAGCATCAAATCTGTGATATAATCAATAGACACTTTCCACTCTTAAGGGCTGATGATGGCCTAGCCAATGTATCGCTTAAGAATTGCAAATTTGCCTATAAGAGAGGGAAAAAACGTTAGCCCCAACTAAACTCCCTGTGAAAGATCAAAGTGATTCCTCTTGGCTGACCATGGTTGGCATGTTTAAATGCCACAATAGAACATGTGTGGCCTGTGAAAAAGTAGAAATAGGGGAGTGGTTCAAATCTTCAGCCACAGGGCATCCCTATCAGTAACATTCCTGTCTGAATTGTAGGTCGACCATTGTTGTGTACCTGATCACGTGTATCGAATGTGACAAACAGTATGTGGGTCTCACTACTCGTGAGGTGAGATCCAGGGTCAGAGAGCATTTGTCCATCATCAAAATGGGTATAGCTAGCACTCCATTAGTGCAACACTATGCTCAGGTGCACAACAAGAATGCAGACACATTCAGGTGGACCTGTACTGAGAGTGGTATGGCCCATGTAGGGGAGGTGATAGAGAGAAATTGCTAGGGAAAAGAGAAGTTTTCTGGATTTTTAAATTACATACCAGATACCAGGGACTTAATTCCAAATGTGATCTAATACATTTTTGGCAATAAGTGGAACTAAGTCACCTCTCATTGTTTATCACTGTTCATATTTTTTACACATTTTAAGCACACTTGATATCTTTGATTCCCCTAGCAGTATGCCCTCTCATTGTTCAACACAGTTTAATATTGGACATGTGATGCAATACTATCTGAAATGCACATAACACGGTTTTAGGGCTAATCCCTCCAAACTTTGATGAGGGAGGGGTTGCTCTAACAGAAGGTCACTTGTAACCCATGCAGAGAGGAGGAGAGGTTGTGCTGCTGCAGTAAACTTCCGCAAAGGAGCAAGGGTGAAAGGATCAGACCAACTCCGGAGAGGGGTGTGTGGAGCCAACCAAGGTGCGGAGGACAAAAACAAAAGACTCAAGCAAAAAGAAAAGGAAGGCTGCTGAGCAACAGGTAAAAAAGTATTTATTCCATTAAAAATTTAAAATAGAAAAAAGACACAAGTCAGGCAAGGGTATTAGCCATAGAACATGTTTCGCGCAAACAAGCGCTTACTCATAGATGCTAAATGCAAGTAAGAAAGACTAGTGCATTTAAAGGGCTAGGCACCAATGAAAAACTGGTTCGTTGGGTGACGTAATATAAGAGATGTCACACTGATTACTTTTCATTAAGTGATAAATTGTTAAAGGTGTCTGCCCTCTAAGAATGCAAAAGTTTGTACATTAAAAACAAATACACATTACTTGTGAAGGAAAGGCAGTACTTGGCTCATAATGCACTAGTCTTTCTTACTTGCATTTAGCATCTATGAGTAAGCGCTTGTTTGCGCGAAACATGTTAGATGGCTAATACCCTTGCCTGACTTGTTGTGTCTTTTTTCTATTTTCAATTTTTAATGGAATAAATACTTTTTTTACCTGTTGCTCAGCAGCCTTCCTTTTCTTTTTGCTTGCACTTGTAACCCATGTTAGGTCCAAAAAAATCCACTATTAAATGGTGTTAGAATATTTTGGTATACATTCAACAAGAAAGATCTATTATCTTCGGTCTCTTTCACTCCCCTAGTACATTTCAATCATTAACTTGTCATCTATATAAGCAGTCATTTGTTATTGGAATATTTGAGAGAATAATAAAATTCAAGCTGTAGTTATATAACACAGTACATACTTTGGTGGGACCTATATTATAAACTTGCAGTAATGAGGGAAAATTTGATTATACCTAGATTGTAACCTTATGTAAGGTACATTAGCGACTGTGGTACACATTGTATACATAATATGTATAATGCATTGAATCAATTATGCCTTTTGTCTAATTCTTATGTCTGGGTCACTGTACTGTCGCTTTAATGCGCTATTTACTGATAGCATAATAAGGAGTTAACTTTAAAATTGATTGTCCAATAGGAGGAAGCTTATGGTTTTAAATAGGCTGTCTTAAGTTACATGGCCAGCAGCTTTGAATACGGCATTCGCCGAAACGCGTCAGCTGTTTTTGCTGATCTCCTTTGCACACCCTTTTTTTTCTGTGTATCCTGGCTTTTTAAACAAGTTTTGTAAAAATTTTTACAGTTTTTATACTCCTGGCTGGTGCTCCTTTCTTTCTGTGCTATTGGTATTTTTGACCAACTTTAGTTTAGCATAGCTGGTGGGAGTTTATTTCCTACGAAGAGCTACTAGGATTATTGGAGCCGATCCGCTTATGGACCTCTCAGAGCAGAGCTGAGATCCACACACTCCCGGTGACACAGAGGAGAGTTCCTATGCTCCAATCGGAGTGAGAAGGGAGGATCCGCCAATCACCCGGGTTAATCTCAGAGGGACACGCCGGACACACCCACTTACATGCTGCACGCTGGTTTGCAGGAGAGACACAGAACAGAGAGAGGTATCTCACGGCGTCTAGGAGGGGCACTCGGAGCTTTGGAGAACTCTTAGCCGTGGAGACCGAGTGAGCCCTGGCCGTCCTGCACCAAGCCTGCAACGCCCCTGTGATGAAGGATAGGTAAGCTTTGTTTTCATTTGTAGTAATCTCACCCTTGACTGTGGGATTGATCCGTGTTTGCCCATGCTCTGCACTAACACAATAACAGTTGGGTCCATTATTGCCTGCCCTGTGCTACTCTTATAATAGGTGAGACTTTCTTGTTGTGCATTTTTGTCTACATTCAAGCATTGTGGTGGGAGTGTCATGGTCTGGGCCTGCATAAGTGCTGCCGGCACTGGGGAGCTACAGTTCATTGAGGGAACCATGAATGCCAACATGCACTGTGACATACTGAAGCAGGAGCATAATCCCCTCCCATCAGAGACTAGGCCACAGGGCAGTATTCCAACATGATAACAACCCCAAACACACCTCCAAGATGACCACTGCCTTGCTAAAGAAGCTGAGGCTAAAGGTAATCGACTGGCCAAGCTTGTCTCCAGACCTAAACCCTATTGAGCATCTGTGGGGCATCCTCAAACGGAAGGTGGGGGAGCACAAGGTTTCTAACATCCACCAGCTCCGTGACATTCCCATGGAGGAGTGGAAGAGGACTCCAGTGGCAACCTGTGAAGCTCTGATGAACTCCATGCCCAAGAGCGTTAAGGCAGTGCTGGAAAATAATGGTGGCCACACAAAATATTGACACTTTGGGCCCAATTTAGACATTTCCCCTAAGGGCTGTACACACTTTTGTTGCCAACGGCTTAGACATTAATGGCTGTGTGTTGAGTTATTTTGGGGGGACAGCAAATTTACACTGTTATACAGGCTGTACACTCACTACTTTATAATGGTGGCCACACAAAATATTGACACTTTGGGCCCAATTTAGACATTTCCCCTAAGGGGTGTACACACTTTTGTTGCCAACGGCTTAGATATTAATGGCTGTGTGTTGAGTTATTTTGAGAGGACAGCAAATTTACACAGTTATACAGGTTGTACACTCACTACTTTACATTGTAGCAAAGTGTCAGGACAGCACAATCTTACAATATGTATGCCACGGTGCACTGCAGGGTATATCCAACACAGTCCAAAAGCACAGGCACTCAATGGTCTTGAATAAAAAATTCCAGTTTATTAAATCAAGGTTAAAATGATATGTCCTTTTAATCTTGATTTAATAAACTGGATTTTTTTTATTCAAGTGCCTGTGCTTTTTGACTGTGCTATATATATATATGTATAAATATTTATATATATATATATATATATATATATATATATTTATATATATATATATATATATATATATATATATATATATATATATATATATATATATATATATATTTATATATATATATATATATATATACATATATATATATATATATATATATAAACATGTATTTGGGAATAAATAGAACATATTCTGCTATGTGAAGAATATTGGAATGTAAAATATCCATAATTTAATGTTAGCGCACTTGAGAATATGGGACATGTGTGAGAGTAGGTTTTTTTCCACTTTTTTGCTTCATTGACTAATATGGGGGAATACGTTATTGCACGCGTGATATTCTAAGTACTGCTTTTTAAGCACGTCAGGTTAACACACAAGCAAAAATAGTTTACTTTCAACTCATAATACGAGTGCAACCAGACACACGCAAAAAGCTTACTTCTAGCACAGTTAACACTAAAGCCCTAAATGTGCACTTTTACATAATTGCCAATGGTTTTTCTACATTTTTTTTAGCTGCCAACCCCTTAAGCACCAAAATAAACCCATTACACAAAATAACCATTAAAATTAACAACAAAAATCCTTACATGAAATAAACATTAAAATAAACAACAACATAAACCCTTACACAAAATAACCATTAAAATAAACAACACACAAAAACCTTACACAAAATAGCCATTAAAATAAACAACACACAAAAAACCATACACAAAATAACCATTAAAATAAACTACACACAAAAAAATCATAAAAATGAAAACACAACATACAACAGCAGTAATCAACAAATATGTTTTATTCACCATCTAAAGTCCTCATCAATAGTAATCTACAATGATCCTTAAAGAAAAACCCAAAAAGAAAAATCCAGGGAAAAAATCATTAGATATAATTCACAATGATCCAGTCAATAAAAAAAAAATATTTAAAGGGACACTGAACCCACATTTTTTCTTTTGTGATTCAGATAGAGCATGCAATTTTAAGCAACTGTCTAATTTACTCCTATTATCAATTTTTTTTTTTTAAATAGATTTTTATTGATGAATATATTACAAAAACCACATAACGACACATATATCTCTTGACATAGTTGGCAGCGGAAATACACACAATTATTCAAAAGGGAGATGACATTCAAAGAAGATCAGTGAACCTGGCATGGAGGTCATAAATAACATTTAATCATTCTCTGGTGTGTACTTGCACATTTCAATTGTTATGTATTGGTTATTCTAAGGAAATATTTAAGATTTTGTGTTTTAAGCAGTGTATGGCAATATATCCTATACCCAATAGGCCTGACAGTTTAGAGAGGCGAAATAGAAAGTATACGTAGTATGTATAAATGGAAATAATGTTGTTAGGTTCGTTCACCCATACCCCCTAGAGGAGGGGGGGGGAATGTAGGGGGAGGAGGGGAAGGCATCTGGGGGGGGGGATATTATAATGAGGAGCACCTCGGGACAGTCACAGTGAGGTGAATCCTCTGGGACAGGGAAGGGTTATAGGAGAAAGGGCAATTATGGAGTCGGTTTCAGGTAAGTCTCCCAAGGTCCCCAGATTAGGCTAAAGGTATCTGACATAGTCTTCCATAGATTTAATGTACTGTAGGTAGTCAACCACTGCCTGCCATCTTGGAGGCTGTTGTTTCTTCCAGTTCCTGGCTATTAACATTTTGACTGACGTCAAAAGGTAGACTAGTAAGTATCTCTTATGCTTCGGTAACTTTTTTACCCCAATATGCAGGAGGGCTAGGCCCGGGGTATCTGGGGTCGGGAGTTCTAGGGCCGTACAGGTCGCACAAATTTTAGACCAAAGTGGTCGGAGTCTGTCACATGACCACCACATATGAAGTGGAGTGCCTATATCTCCACACTCTCTTCAACATAGGGGTGAGTGTCCAGGGTACAGAGTCCGAAGTTTGGTCGGCACTAAGTGCCATCTGGTAATGATCTTAAAGTAAAGTTCGTACATAGTGACACAATGAAGCGCAGATTTAGTCATCTGTATCGCCTTAGTCCAGTCTAGAGTCGTGTAGGTAAGTCTCAATTCCGCTTCCCAGGAGGTCATATGTCTCGTTTTTACAAGGGTGGGAGGCCCCAAGAGGGATTTGTAGTGGGCAGTAAGAGGCTTGTATAGTTGCAGGCTCGCTTTCCATCTGATCTCCCAGATAGTGGGTGCCCTGATCTTATCGACCACGAATCCCCACGCTTTCATAAGGGATCTAAGTCTCATAAAATCAAACTCTAGGTGACGGGGGATGTCAAACCTAGCTATCATATCTTGGGATGGGAGAAGTTTCTCGTTTAAGTAGAAGTCACTTAAAGAAGTGACCTCCAGGGTCTTCCAGGGGGTAAGCCGGGTGTTAGGTAGCCCTTGCAGGAGTGACATGACCTGGTGAATAGGGGAAGGGTGCGGGGCTATCAACTGGTTGTGCCTCAATTGGAACCAGGCTGATTGACAGTTTTTAATGAGATGGTTAGAGATAGGTATTCGCGAAGCTAAGTGCGGGGGAACCCACAACAAATCCGAAAGGTCAATGTAAGCTGGGAGGGATGCCTGCTCTAGCTCCCTCCATCTTGTGGGGGGTAGGGCTGGTCCCCACGCTGAGACATGCGAAATCATCGCCGCTTGGTGGTATAGCTGGACATTGGGTAGACCCAACCCACCTCGGTCAATCGGGACCTGGAGCATGGCTGCCGCAACTCTCGGCCATTTATTGTCCCAGACATAGGAATTGAATGATGTTTGGAAGCCGCGCAGGATCTTCTCTGGCACTGGAATGGGGATACACCGCATGATGTAAGTTAACTTATACAGGATCATCATCTTTAGAGCAGCAATTCTGCCCATCCACGATATTTCCTCATATTTCTTAGATTTCAATCTGGCATCAACCCCCCTTAGTAAGACAGCATAATTTTCCTGTATCACTGTGTCTTTGACATGTGACAGGTAGACACCTAGATGCCGGATCCCGTCCACCGACCACTTGAATGAGTAAAGTCGCTTAAGACACCTCTGTTCTGACTGTTCGATGTGGATCATGTAGGCCTCTGTTTTAGACATATTACTCTTATAATTCGATATTCTGCTAAAGGTGTCAATAGTCTCTAAGAGGGGGGGGAGCGATTCTACCGGGTTTGTTAGGAAGAGAGTGAGATCGTCGGTGATCGCTAACTTCTGAAGGGTGTCATGAATCTGAAGACCCTGGACCCCGTGATTTTCCCTAATTGCCTCTGCGAGCGGTTCCATCACCAACGCGAAAAGGAGTGGGGACAGGGGACATCCCTGTCTGGTCCCGTTCCTGATGGCAATTTTAGGGGAACAGAAGCCTAAACCTTTGACCACTGCCGTCGGAGAGGTGTAGAGAGCAGCAACAGCTGTACGAAATACTCTAGGGATCCCAAAACGCTCCAGGGCGCAGAACATATATTCCCACCCCACCCTGTCAAACGCTTTTTCCGCGTCCATAGACAGGGTGAGGAGGGGTAGCCCCATATCTGCCGCTTCCATAAATATATTCAGTAACCTGCGGGTGTTATCTGTACCTTGCCTACCTTGTATAAATCCCACTTGGTCCAAATGGACCAGCGAGGGTAAGTGTTTTCCAAGCCTGGTCGCCAGGACCTTAGCATAGACTTTCACGTCCACATAAATAAGTTAGATAGGCCGATAGCTCTCGCAGAGCGTCGTATCCTTCCCCTCTTTGGGTATAGTCAGGATACTGGCCTCTAGGAATTCGGGGAGGAAGACACCCGTCTCCATAACCTCATCGTAAAGAAGAAACAATATTGGTGATAGCAGTTGGGTGAAGGTCCGATAAAATAGGCTCGTGAAGCCGTCTGGACCCGGAGCCTTATGGGGCTTTAAGGCCAGAATGGCTGTTTTGATTTCCTCTAGGGTGAAAGGAGCAGTCAGGTCATCTACCAAATCTGCGTCTAAGGAGGGAAGGTCTAACTTCGCCAAGAACTACTGGGTCGCTGTCCTACGAGAGTCAACTCCCAGAGAGTCGTTATAAAGGTTATATAGCAAGGTATAGTAGTTGGCAAACGCCTTCCCTATATCTCTTGGTGAATGGACTGCGCCTGTTGCAGTAGAAATCGAGGGGATTCTAGCCTGGACCGCACGGTCCCTGAGCTTATGGGCAAGCAATCTATCGGCCTTATTTCCTTTATAGAAGTATAATTGCTTAAGCCTGAATAGATTTGCTTGAACACGGAGCTGCTCTCTCTTGTTGATTTCATCCCTGATAGTGCCTACCCGATCGGCAAGGGTGGGAGTAGGGGTACTTTTGTTAGCCATTTCAATCTGTCTCAATTCCGCATATAATTTAGCAAGGGGGATCTTGCTCTTAGTTTTTAACAGTGCACTTTTTTTAATAAAGTGTCCTCTGAGGTAGGCTTTAAGTGAGGCCCACAGGATTCCCTGGCTCGTGTCTCCCGTATCATTATGCCTCAGAAAATCTGAGATTGTCTTCACAAGTTGAGGGATCTCCCCTTCTGAGAGAAATTGGTCTGGTAATTTCCAGGAGGGTCTGCAGTCAGGGGGACGCAATATAGAGCACCTAGCACTAACAAGGTCATGGTCCGACCAGGGGCATGGTCTTATGCGTGGGGCACAGAATTGGTCCAAAGTCCAAGAGTCACACAGTAGATAGTCAATCCTAGAGTAGGAGTTATGCGGTTTAGAATGATGGGTGTAGTCTCTTTCAGTCGGGGCAAGGCAGCGCCAGATGTCATAAAGGCCATGTTGGTACATGAGTTTGCGCAGCGCATTGGACTGGGTATTGAGATTTCGGTCAGAGAGGCATGTTTTAGTTTTTTTTTATCTAGGGTAGGGTCCCAAACCAAATTAAGATCCCCTCCTATCAGTAGGTGGCCCCTCCTAACTTCGCCCAGTCTCAGGAATGGTATCTGTTTGGCGTTTGGGGTGTAGATGGAGGCCAAAGTATATAGTATTCCATTTAATGTGCAGACCAAAATCAGGTATCTGCCCTTGGGGTCACGGTCAGCATATTCTATGGCACAACAGACATCCCTATGGATCAGGATTGCTACCCCTCTCTTTTTCTCTGAGAAAGAAGCCATTTCACATAAGGGGTAGTGTGTCGGGTTACGGAACGGTCTAGCATTTTTATCCCAATGTGTCTCTTGGGGGAACACAATATGCAATTTGTGGGAGTTCAGATAGTTAGATAGAAGGCTTCGCTTAGTAGGGGAATTTAATCCCTGGGCATTAAGGGTGGCCACGGTTATGGGTGCCATGGGGCCAATAGACTCTATGTCTCCTGTGGGTCGAGGTGGGGGGAATGGTTACCAAGGGGACAGGAAAGGGGGGGTGTTCTCTTGCTATCTTTATTTGAAAAAGAAAGCATCAAAGCTATTTTTGGTTCAGACCCTGGACAGCACTTGTTTATTGGTGGGTGCATTTATCCACCAATCAGCAACCCAGGTTGTTCACCAAAAATGAGCCGGCATCTAAACATACATTCTTGCATTTTAAATAAAGATACCAAAAGAATGAAGAAAATTTGATACTAGGAGTAAATTAGAAAGTTGCCTAAAATTGCATTCACAAAAGAAAAAATTTGGGTTCAGTGTCCCTTTAAGAAGAAAAAAAAATCCAGGATGAAAATGAAACCCAAAGGCTCCTCTTCAGATGCTGAGAAAAGATATTTGTTGATTACTGTTGTTGTTAATTGTGCCTGTTTATTTTTCTTGTTTTTTGATAATGCTTTGTCGTTTATTGTTGTTGTAAGGGTTTATGTTGTTGTTTATCGTAATGTTTATTTTGTGTGAGGGTTTATTTTGTTGTTTATCTTAATGTTTATTTTGTGTGAGGGTTTATTTTGTTGTTTATCTTAATGTTTATTTTGTGTAAGGGTTTATTTTGTTGTTTTTTTTTTGTAAAGTTTTGTTGTTGTTTATTTTAATGTTATTTTGTGTAAAGGGTTTATTTTGTTGTTATTGTTTATTTTTATATTTATTTTGTGTAAGGGTTTTTCTTGTTTTGTGTTATTTTGTGTACTGGGTTAATAATATAGAGGGGATAGGTTGCTTAAGGGGTTAATAGTGCACTAGGGTTATGTTGTGTTGGGGTTATAGTGCTTAAGGGGTTAATAGTGTAGAGGGGCTAGGTTTCTTAAGAGGTTAATAGTGTAGTGGGGCTAGGTTGTGTTCCTGATGATGGCGCTTAAATGGGTTAATAGTTTAGTGGGGTTAGGTTGCATTGGGGCTTATGGCACTTTACATGTGTTTAAAATGATTTATATGTATTTTATTGTATAATTCAATAATATGTATTGAAAATAATGTCTTTATTTTAATAAGGTATTATTTTCCTTATTGCATGGTTTAATTTTTAGGAAGAAGACATTAGTTTTCGGAATAAAAATATGTATAAAAGACAGTATCCATGGCTTTACAGTTAAACATAACTGCATTTATTTAACTTTGCAATGTTGAAAATAATGCATTTATAAAAAAAACTATAAAGTCGCTGCTATTGTCTTCTATCACATGTTTAAATCACTAAAAAGAAATCTTATGTGTATATATAGCCTTACAGCAAAGTAAGGGGGCGCTAGTGATAATATAGATAGTGATATTAATCTATATACTCTTTAAAAAATGCAAATTGATAATTGTGTATACAATACAAATAAAAAAATAAAACAAAATAAAAGAAAAATGAAATAAAATCCTCTCAAATGAGGGAAGTCCAAATATAATTACAAAATCAAGGCAAAAATAAGTCCTTTTCAAAACCAAGTGGAAAAGCCCTGTGGTGGCTGCCTCCTCCTCGCCGACTGCTCCGGGTATAACTATGAGGAATAGAAGAAAATAGAGGGGCGCCTCATGTGTAGGATCAACAGATATAAAAATCAGTATTAACAGTAGTAGAGCCAAATGGGTACTCACACACTTCACAAGCACACCAATGTGCTGGTAGTAGCAGGCTGCAGATTCAAATAGGTGTGGCAGCTCACCTCTCAGGTAGTACTGTGATGCTGGAGATGGAAAAGGAGACACAGAAAAAAAGCACTACATGTGCAGACCCAAATCAGATTTCTTAATGCTGTAATCAAATGGCTCCAATAGGTAAAACAAAGTCCCAAAAAGGTAGAGAGACTCTTATGTATCAGCAGGGCAGTAGGTAGGTAAAGATATCCACTCAAAGGCGTATTTCCAGTAAAATACAAATATTTATTAAAAACAAAAGTTAAAAAACACAACAGAACAATTGCTGTGTTAGGTGGATAAAAAAGGGGTTAACAGTGAGCCCAATAATGCAACGCGTTTCTCGGTTTTGCACCGTTTCATCAGGCATAAAATTGTTCTTATTCCTACCTCTCCTGCCTCTGCTTTATATAGCCAGCTAACAAACATTATCCTCCTTTCAGAGGGGTGTGTTTAACAATTAATCACTGACACCTGTCTAAGGTGGCTAGTCTCCTAATTACAAAATGATAAGGAAATCCAATGTACTTATATATGCAAGAAAACTGTCTATTTGTTGTTTATAATATACGTGTATATGTACAAAAGACTAGCTTTCTATCTGATATACCTATGTGTATAAGTGTAAGGGGGATTTTCTTTCTATTCCATCTATTCTATAGATCTCCCAACAGTGATAGTCTATTCCTATACTATATATGTTATATGGCTCATCCATCAGTAATATTTCCCTATATTAATTCCCTATATTAATTGGCCGGGGTGCATATGAATTTTAACCTCTGTGTTTTTTTTTCTCCCTATATCTAGAAATATTCATAGCCGGAAACTTTTTACAAAATAATCTGTCCTCTTAATAATATGTCCTAATGTTGTACTTTATAGGTATTAATGGGGGTTTCTATACTACGGTAATTTTACCAATGCTGCACTCCACAAGCAGCATATATGAAATTTACAGCGAAACATTAACTCAATATTGACTTGGCTCAACTAAATGGTATGCACTGTATTATAAATAGTGCCCTAGTGTTCCGATTTCTTTAGATAAATTTGTCATTTTTATAGTTACATAGTATATTCGATCCCAAAATGTGATAAAAATCACACATAATAAATATCAAAATAAACCACGATTGTGGAGCAAAACACAGTCTAAAATCTAGTATATAAATACGAAAAAATCAAATTTATGTTGATAAATCTTGGAGTAATGCATAAAGTAGCATATGGTGAATATTAATATGGTGTATAATATAACATAATATGTCTCAAAGTGTGATGTTGCAACTAAATGTGACAGTAATATAAAGGTGATTAGACCATCTAATGTGATAAAAATGTGTCAAGATAATCTATTTATAAATTCAAAGAAAATACTTATTCACTAAAGATTGAGGCCTAGATTTGGAGTTCGGCGGTAAAAGGGCTGTTAACGCTCCGCGGGCTTTTTTCTGGCCGCACCATAAAATTAACTCTGGTATCGAGAGTTCAAACAAATGCTGCGTTAGGCTCCAAAAAAGGAGCGTAGAGCATTTTTACCGCAAATGCAACTCTCGATACCAGAGTTGCTTACGGACGCGGCCGGCCTCAAAAACGTGCTCGTGCACGATTCCCCCATAGGAAACAATGGGGCTGTTTGAGCTGAAAAAAAACCTAACACCTGCAAAAAAGCAGCGTTCAGCTCCTAACGCAGCCCCATTGTTTCCTATGGGGAAACACTTCCTACGTCTGCACCTAACACTCTAACATGTACCCCGAGTCTAAACACCCCTAACCTTACACTTATTAACCCCTAATCTGCCGCCCCCGCTATCGCTGACCCCTGCATATTTTTTTTAACCCCTAATCTGCCGCTCCGTAAACCGCCGCAACCTACGTTCTCCCTATGTACCCCTAATCTGCTGCCCTAACATCGCCGACCCCTATATTATATTTATTAACCCCTAATCTGCCCCCCTCAACGTCGTCGACACCTGCCTACACTTATTAACCCCTAATCTGCCGAGCGGACCTGAGCGCTACTATAATAAAGTTATTAACCCCTAATCCGCCTCACTAACCCTATCATAAATAGTATTAACCCCTAATCTGCCCTCCCTAACATCGCCGACACCTACCTTCAATTATTAACCCCTAATCTTCCGAGCGGAGCTCACCGCTATTCTAATAAATTGATTAACCCCTAAAGCTAAGTCTAACCCTAACACTAACACCCCCCTAACTTAAATATAATTTACATCTAACAAAATAAATTAACTCTTATTAAATAAATTATTCCTATTTAAAGCTAAATACTTACCTGTAAAATAAATCCTAATATAGCTACAATATAAATTATAATTATATTATAGCTATTTTAGGATTAATATTTATTTTACAGGCAACTTTGTAATTATTTTAACCAGGTACAATAAATATTAAATAGTTAAGAACTATTTAATAGTTACCTAGTTAAAATAATAACAAATTTACCTGTAAAATAAATCCTAACCTAAGATATAATTAAACCTAACACTACCCTATCAATAAAATAATTAAATAAACTACCTACAATTACCTACAATTAACCTAACACTACACTATCAATAAATAAATTAAACACAATTGCTACAAATAAATACAATTAAATAAACTATCTAAAGTACAAAAAATAAAAAAGAACTAAGTTACAAAAAATAAAAAAATATTTACAAACATAAGAAAAATATTACAACAATTTTAAACTAATTACACCTACTCTAAGCCCCCTAATAAAATAACAAAGCTCCCCAAAATAAAAAATTCCCTACCCTATTCTAAATTAAAAAAGTTACAAGCTCTTTTACCTTACCAGCCCTGAACAGGGCCCTTTGCGGGGCATGCCCCAAGAATTTCAGCTCTTTTGCCTGTAAAAGAATAAATACAATACCCCCCCCCAACATTACAACCCACCACCCACATACCCCTAATCTAACCCAAACCCCCCTTAAATAAACCTAACACTAAGCCCCTGAAGATCTTCCTACCTTGTCTTCACCATCCAGGTATCACCGATCCGTCCTGGCTCCAACATCTTCATCCAACCCAAGCGGGGGTTGGCGATCCATAATCCGGTGCTCCAAAGTCTTCCTCCTATCCGGCAAGAAGAGGACATCCGGACCGGCAAACATCTTCTCCAAGCGGCATCTTCGATCTTCTTCCATCCGGAGCGAAGCGGCAGGATCCTGAAGACCTCCAGCGCGGAACATCCATCCGGACCGACGACTGAACGACGAATGACTGTTCCTTTAAGGGACGTCATCCAAGATGGCGTCCCTCGAATTCCGATTGGCTGATAGGATTCTATCAGCCAATCGGAATTAAGGTAGGAATTTTCTGATTGGCTGATGGAATCAGCCAATCAGAATCTAGTTCAATCCGATTGGCCGATCCAATCAGCCAATCAGATTGAGCTCGCATTCTATTGGCTGATCGGAACAGCCAATAGAATGCGAGCTCAATCTGATTGGCTGATTGGATCGGCCAATCGGATTGAACTAGATTCTGATTGGCTGATTCCATCAGCCAATCAGAAAATTCCTACCTTAATTCCGATTGGCTGATAGAATCCTATCAGCCAATCGGAATTCGAGGGACGCCATCTTGGATGACGTCCCTTAAAGGAACAGTCATTCGTCGTTCAGTCGTCGGTCCGGATGGATGTTCCGCGCTGGAGGTCTTCAGGATCCTGCCGCTTCGCTCCGGATGGAAGAAGATCGAAGATGCCGCTTGGAGAAGATGTTTGCCGGTCCGGATGTCCTCTTCTTGCCGGATAGGAGGAAGACTTTGGAGCACCGGATTATGGATCGCCAACCCCCGCTTGGGTTGGATGAAGATGTTGGAGCCAGGACGGATCGGTGATACCTGGATGGTGAAGACAAGGTAGGAAGATCTTCAGGGGCTTAGTGTTAGGTTTATTTAAGGGGGGTTTGGGTTAGATTAGGGGTATGTGGGTGGTGGGTTATAATGTTGGGGGGGGGGTATTGTATTTATTCTTTTACAGGCAAAAGAGCTGAAATTCTTGGGGCATGCCCCGCAAAGGGCCCTGTTCAGGGCTGGTAAGGTAAAAGAGCTTGTAACTTTTTTAATTTAGAATAGGGTAGGGAATTTTTTATTTTGGGGGGCTTTGTTATTTTATTAGGGGGCTTAGAGTAGGTGTAATTAGTTTAAAATTGTTGTAATATTTTTCTTATGTTTGTAAATATTTTTTTATTTTTTGTAACTTAGTTCTTTTTTATTTTTTGTACTTTAGATAGTTTATTTAATTGTATTTATTTGTAGCAATTGTGTTTAATTTATTTATTGATAGTGTAGTGTTAGGTTAATTGTAGGTAATTGTAGGTAGTTTATTTAATTATTTTATTGATAGGGTAGTGTTAGGTTTAATTATATCTTAGGTTAGGATTTATTTTACAGGTAAATTTGTTATTATTTTAACTAGGTAACTATTAAATAGTTCTTAACTATTTAATAGCTATTTTACCTGGTTAAAATAATAACAAAGTTGCCTGTAAAATAAATATTAATCCTAAAATAGCTATAATATAATTATAATTTATATTGTAGCTATATTATGATTTATTTTACAGGTAAGTATTTAGCTTTAAATAGGAATAATTTATTTAATAAGAGTTAATTTATTTCGTTAGATAAAAATTATATTTAACTTAGGGGGGTGTTAGTGTTAGGGTTAGACTTAGCTTTAGGGGTTAATACATTTATTAGAATAGCGGTGAGCTCCGGTCGTCAGATTAGGGGTTAATAATTGAAGTTAGGTGTCGGCGATGTTAGGGAGGGCAGATTAGGGGTTAATACTATTTATGATAGGGTTAGTGAGGCGGATTAGGGGTTAATACATTTATTATAGTAGCGCTCAGGTCCGCTCGGCAGATTAGGGGTTAATAAGTGTAGGCAGGTGTCGGCGACGTTGAGGGGGGCAGATTAGGGGTTAATAAATATAATATAGGGGTCAGCGATGTTAGGGCAGCAGATTAGGGGTACATAGGGATAACGTAGGTGGCGGCGATTTGCGGTCGGAAGATTAGGGGTTAATTATTTTAAGTAGCTGGCGGCGACGTTGTGGGGGGCAAGTTAGGGGTTAATAAATGTAATACAGGGGTCGGCGGGGTTAGGGGCAGCAGATTAGGGGTACATAAGTATAACGTAGGTGGCGGTCGGCAGATTAGGGGTTAAAAATTTTAATCGAGTGGCGGCGGTGTGGGGGGACCTCGGTTTAGGGGTACATAGGTAGTTTATGGGTGTTAGTGTACTTTAGGGTACAGTAGTTAAGAGCTTTATAAACCGGCGTTAGCCAGAAAGCTCTTAACTCCTGCTATTTTCCGGCGGCTGGAGTTTTGTCGTTAGAGCTCTAACGCTCACTTCAGAAACGACTCGAAATACCAGCGTTAGAAAGATCCCATTGAAAAGATAGGCTACGCAAATGGCGTAGGGGGATCTGCGGTATGGAAAAGTCGCGGCTGAAAAGTGAGCGTTAGACCCTTTAATCACTGACTCCAAATACCGGCGGTAGCCTAAAACCAGCGTTAGGAGCCTCTAACGCTGGTTTTGACGGCTACCGCCGAACTCCAAATCTAGGCCTAAAACTGTAACTAAAAAATACTAATACTAAAGTGATTCCTAACTCTAAGTATCCTCTATATGTGAAAAAAAAAATAAAAAAAAAAAAAAATAATAAAAAATAAAGAGTTGTGTAAATATATGTGTAAATATATATTAATAATAATGAAACAACCACACCTGTAATTCGGGTGTGGAAAAAATTATAAGTAGTTAAGGAAACTATTGCTTAAAAGGCCAGATCTAATACCTCGTTCAGGCCAGAGGGAAACAAAGACTGGAATTTGAATATCCAGTATGTTTCCCTCTGGCGCAGGCGAGTGTATCTATTGAACCCTATTTGATTGGGAATATGTTCAAGGGGAGTGATGACAAAGGTGTGGTGGTGTCCATGGTGTTGGATTGTGCTGTGTCGGGAAATACTATGTTTAAGTGATCTCTTTTTGATATTTCTCAAGTGTTCACTCCACCTTGTACGTATCTTCCTGCAGGTGCGGCCCAAGTATTGTAGGCCACATCTGCAGGTCAGAACGTAAATAATATAATCCATACTACAATCTATTCTTTTCTTGATGTGGAATATTTCTCCTGTGGTATGACTTTTTATAGATGTACAACCATGTGTGATGTAACTACACATGAGACATCTTGATTTATTACATCTAAATGTGCCTAATTTTTCTCTTCTAGTTATGGGAGATTTGGCAGTATGTAAACCATTTCTTTTTTATAGTACTATTTTGCTTGGGGCCAATTTTTGCTTTAAAGTTGGCGCTCTCCGAAACACCGTCCGTGGGGTCTTGCCAATAATATTTTTAAGAATTGGATCTTTTAATATTATCGGCCAATGTCTCTTTAAGATTTTTTTAATATGGGAATGTTCAGAGTTATACTGGGTTATGAAAAGAGGGTCTTTCAAATGGGCCATTCCTAATTCATTGGGACTATCTGAACGGGGAGCTAAGATGGTGTTTCTATCTTCTCCCCTTGACTTAAGAAAACTGTCTTTAATGAGCTCATTGGGGTATCCCTTTTCCCTAAATCTGGTAATTAAGACCTCTGATTGTTTGTCATACAGTGTCAATGTGCTACAGTTCCTTCTGATTCGTCTAAACTGACTGTAGGGGATGTTGGTCTTCCAACCATTAAGATGGTTGCTGGAGAAATGGAGGAAGTTATTACTATCCACCTCCTTGAAGTAAGTGGAAGACACAACATCCCCGACATCATTCCAGCCGAGACAGACATCTAAAAATTCAATTTGTTCGGCCTGTAGATTATGTGTAAATGACAAGCCCATATTGTTAGAGTTGAGGTGACTAGTGAATAGTATAGCGTCATCTGTGGTTCCCTTCCATATAAAGATGAGGTCATCAATGTAACGGCCATAGAATACCAGGTTTGCCGCCCAGTTGGAATTGTAAATGTATCGGTCTTCAAAGACACCCATAAAAAGGTTGGCAAAAGTGGGGGCAAACCTGGTACCCATGGCCGTCCCCTTGATTTGAAGATAGTAATCATCCAGAAATTGAAAATAGTTATGTGATAATATGTATTCTATACTAGTGATGATAAAATCTTGTTGTACTGAGGGAAGATAAATGTCATTATTGAGATATTCCCCTATTGCATCAACCCCTAGAATGTGATCTATATTAGAGTAAAGGGCCCCCACATCACAACTCAATCAAAAATACTTGTGATGAGAGCAGGATGTGATGTCACTAGTATGTGGGCGGGGCTGAGGTCCGGTGTCTGTGTCGCAGTTAGTTTAGTACAATCAACCTGTCTGGATGTGTATTGCTATGCTCTGTAATAAAATAGAGTTGTACCATCATTGCTGTGTCCTGCATATGTCCTGCATCTCATGACATGGTGTCAGAAGTTCTGGACTGCGCTTCTGTTCCTGATCGATTGCAATGTCAAAGTTTACCCCACCTGAGCCTTTTGACTTTTCTCAGCCTGCAGCTTGGCCCACATGGCGTCATCGGTTTCAGCGCTTCAGGATTGCATCCAAACTGAACAAGGAGAGTGGTGAAGTACAAGTTAATTCTCTTTTATACTCCATGGGGAAAGATGTAGAGCCAGTGTTCAATGCTTTTACTTTCCAAGAAGGGGAAGAAGTTAACTTTGATATAGTTATGGATAAACTCAGTGCCCACTTTGTGCCCAAAAGAAATGTGATTCATGAGAGAGCTTGTTTTCACAAACGTAATCAGCGTGTGGGAGAATCTGTGGAGTCATTTGTGCTCAGCCTGTATGAATTAGCTGAATTCTGTGAGTTTGGTGTTGCTAAAGAAGAGCAAATCAGAGACAGAATAGTTA
Organism: Bombina bombina; assembly: GCF_027579735.1. Taxonomy (NCBI): domain Eukaryota; kingdom Metazoa; phylum Chordata; class Amphibia; order Anura; family Bombinatoridae; genus Bombina; species Bombina bombina. Next base: position 490,556,373 of record NC_069500.1, on the reverse strand, counting down.
TTGGAATTGCAGATGCTGAAGTCTCCCTGAAGTTGCAGTTAGAGCCTGATTTAACGTTAGACGGGGCTATTAGGATGGCCCGCCAGAGTGAACTGGTGAAAAAGCAAAGTGCTGATCTGAGGTCTGAGAGTATTGTGGATGAAGTGCAACAGTCTAGGAAAATTACTAGTGAAAGGCACAGTGTGAGCGGTAGATCTAAAGTACTGGAAAGGCCTAGAAGTGGATGGGCGCAACATCGCCGATGCACACGGTGCTACCGGGCTCATGATCAGAGTGCTATATGCCCGGCCAGAGATAAAAGATGCAGAAAATGTAACAGAATAGGCCATTTTGAAGTAGTGTGTAAAACTGAATACATTAAGGAGATGCAGGTGGACAGTGACCAGGAGGGTCAGGAAGTGTCTTTTGTGGGGTCTGTTGTAGAACGGACAAGCTCAGAGGAAGATTGGAAAGTTACTTTTACTGTAATGGGAGCCAAAGTTGATTTAAAGATTGACACAGGAGCAGATATCACTGTAATGTCTTTTGCTGAATTTATGAAACTGCCTCGACAGCCCCAGCTGGCGAAGGTTACTACAAATGTCCATAGTCCTGGTGGCCGCATTGATTGTGTGGGGAAATTTCTTGCCAGCTGTGAGTACAAACAAAGGAAGTTCACCATGTGGGTGCATGTGATCCGAGGTCAGTGTGTTAACAGTTTATTGAGCAGAAAAGCAGCCTGTGACTTGGGCCTCGTGGCCAGAGTGAATGAGATCTCTGAAGATATGTTTGGCGAGTTGGGCCTACTGAACTGCAAACCTGTCCGTATAGCACTTAAAAGTGACGCAGTCCCATACAGTATTTCTACTCCTCGTAGAATTCCGTTCCCGCTCATGCCTCAAGTGGAGAAAGAGCTCATGCGCATGAAGTCTATGGGGGTTATTGAAGAGGTTGTTGAAGCAACTGATTGGTGTGCCCCCATTGTTCCAGTTGCAAAGAAAAACGGAAAGGTGCGCATCTGTGTGGACCTGAAAAGGTTGAATGAGGCAGTGAAGAGGGAGAGATTTGTGCTGCCGACATTGGAAGATATAGCCCCGAAGTTGGCTGGGGCAAAGTTCTTTTCCACATTAGACGCTTCTAGCGGCTTTTGGCAGATCCCCCTGGATCCAAAGTGCCGCAAACTGACTACCTTTATCACACCGGTAGGTCGGTTCTGCTTCTGCAGACTCCCCTTTGGGATATCCTCCGCTCCTGAAATCTTTCAAAGGGAAATGAGTTCTCTCCTGAGTGGCCACGTGGGCACAGCGGTCGTCATGGACGACATTCTAGTGTATGGGTCTACAGTGGAGGAGCATGATCAGCGTTTGAGTTGTGTGCTGCAGGCTATCAAAGAGTCTGGGCTGAAGCTGAATAAAGAAAAATGTCATTTTAGGAAAACAGAATTATGCTACTTTGGGCATATCATCAACGGGGATGGCATCAAGCCGGACCCCGAGAAAATTCGGGCTATTGAACAGATGAAAAGCCCTTCTGATGTACATGAGCTGAGACAGATATTGGGCCTTGTAAATTACGTGGGCAAGTTTCTTCCAGATTTATCTACAGTTTTACACCCTATCACAGAGTTGCTTAAGAAAGATGTTGCCTGGGTCTGGGGACCCTCACAAGAAAAAGCGTTCCTGCATGCCAAGTCCCTGCTGGGGTCTGCCCCAGTGCTGGGGTTCTACGACCCTTCAAAAAAGACTGTGGTTAGTGCTGATGCAAGCAGTTATGGGTTGGGGGCTGCACTCCTGCAGCTGAATGACAACAAACTACAGCCCATCGCCTACTGTTCCCGCACACTGACGGCTGCGGAGTCAAAATACGCTCAAATTGAGAAAGAGTGCCTGGCTGCAGTTTGGGCCTGTGAGCGCTTTCAGCGTTATCTAGTGGGTTTGGAAACAATTTAGTCTGGAAACTGACCACAAACCGCTAGTCCCTCTAATCAATTCTTATGACATTGACAAAACACCCTTGAGATGCCAGAGACTTTTAATGAGACTGCTCAGGTTCAATGTTCAGGCAGTGCATGTGCCGGGGAAACAACTGGTTGTGGCAGATACACTATCCAGGCTCCCGCTGGCTGCTGCTGAAGAATCCTCCACGGAATCGGATGTGAAAGTGTATGTTGATTCAGTTCTGGCCTCTAAGTCCATTTCTTCAAGGAAACTGGAAGAGATAAAGAAAGAGACATATTTGGACACAGATCTGCAAGAAGTTATAAGGTACATAAAAGATGGCTGGCCCGAGAGCCGGGCAGCCTGGATGTCTTTAAATGCTTACCAGCCAGAGAGGTCGCAGCTCACGGAGCTGGAGGGGTTGGTGCTGTTCCAAGACCGCATTGTAATTCCTGTCAGCATGAGGAAGGAGATGTTAAACAGGATTCACGATGGCCACGTAGGCATTACAAAGTGCAGAGAAAGGGCAGCTACAGCTGTGTGGTGGCCTGGGATCAGCTCAGACATTGCAAATCACGTGTCTAAATGTGCCTTTTGCCGGGAACGCCGGCCTACTCAGAGAAGGGAGCCCTTAATGTCTACTCCGCTGCCTGCGGGGCCGTGGCAGAAAATAGCTGCTGATTTGTGTGAACTTAACGGGAAAAAGTTTCTTGTTGTGATCGACTACTATTCCAGGTATTTGGAAATTGCACCCCTGAATGATATCACAAGTCAGGCCGTTATCATTCGCCTGAAGAGCTTGTTCGCCCGCTGGGGCATTCCAATGGAGCTGGTGAGTGATAATGGTATGCAGTTCGCTTCTACAGAGTTCAGTGCTTTCAGCAGGGAATATGATTTTGTACATTCCACGTCAAGTCCACATTATCCGCAGGCCAACGGAATGGCTGAAAGGGCAGTTCAAACAACAAAATTCATTCTAAAGCAATCTGAGCCGTACCTAGCCCTCTTGTCATACAGGGCGACGCCCATTCAAGCCACCGGGTTTAGCCCGGCACAGCTGATGCTAGGACGCCAGATTCGCACCACTTTACCCTCAGTGGGTGTCTTCAAGCCGCCTGGCCCTGTTCCTCGGGACGAAGTCCTTAGGAGGGATGAAGAGGCCAAAAAGGGTTATCGTTTCTTCTACGACAGGAGACATTCTGTCAGGCCTTTACAGGAACTGAAAGCGGGCCAAAGTGTCAGAATTAAACTGGATGATGAGAAGAAATGGAAGACGCCTGCTACGGTAGTGGGCCGCTCTCCAGAACCAAGGTCTTACACAGTCCTTACAGAGGGAGGGACGGTTACACGTCGTAACCGAAGACATCTTCAGCCTGTACCTGAGAGTCTGGAACCGGATACCTCAGTACCACCACCGATGGGATCCCCTGTTCTAAGAGAGGTGCCTTCCCCTCAGCAAGATCACAGCGGGGATATATCTTTGCCTCCAGCAGACTCTTGTTCACCATCTTCTGTATCAGAGGACAGTTCATGCAAAGTTACATCAAGCGGAAGAGTGGTGAAACTTCCGGCCCGATACAGGGACTGACTTTAGCTAGAACAGTGACTGGAAGTATGGGCAGAATAATCCCATGGTCACTGTGGACTAGGGTAGTCTACCCCGATGTCCAAGTCAGGAGGTAATTTATTTGTTCATGTTTTCTAATCTATCTGTTTTTATAATGTTCAAAAACAAAAATGTTGTTGTATACCCTGTTGGTGTACCTTGTTATTTATTATATGCAAATGTATGCTTTGCCTTTGAAAAAGGGGAAGATGTGATGAGAGCAGGATGTGATGTCACTAGTATGTGGGCGGGGCTGAGGTCCGGTGTCTGTGTCGCAGTTAGTTTAGTACAATCAACCTGTCTGGATGTGTATTGCTATGCTCTGTAATAAAATAGAGTTGTACCATCATTGCTGTGTCCTGCATATGTCCTGCATCTCATGACAATACTGTTCTCCTCTCTTGACATTCTGAAGCTTGTTTAATAGATCTGTAGTGTCTCGAATGTAAGACGGTAATTTATTGACATATTTTTGTAGTAAAAGATCAATATACTCTGATAGACGGTCTGTTAAACTGTTAATCCCTGAGATAATGGGTCTACCTGGGGGTGAAGTCTGGTTTTTATGGATTTTTGGTACTGCCCTGCTGATACATAAGAGTCTCTCTACCTTTTTGGGACTTTGTTTTACCTATTGGAGCCATTTGATTCCAGCATTAAGAAATCTGATTTGGGTCTGCACATGTAGTGCTTTTTTTCTGTGTCTCCTTTTCCATCTCCAGCATCACAGTACTACCTGAGAGGTGAGCTGCCACACCTATTTGAATCTGCAGCCTGCTACTACCAGCACATTGGTGTGCTTGTGAAGTGTGTGAGTACCCATTTGGCTCTACTACTGTTATTACTGATTTTTATATCTGTTGATCCTACACATGAGGCACCCCTCTATTTTCTTCTATTCCTCATAAAAAGAAATCTTATTTCCTAAAAATGTTTTTTTTTTAAACGCATAAAAAAATATAAATTATTTTTAAAAATTACTTCAATACTTAAAATACATAGGGCTCGTTTCCATTGATCCGTAAATGGAGCCGTAAGCTACCAAAGTTGCAGACAACTAAAAGTAGTTTATGGTTCCATTTTATGGTTCCATTTCCTGTGATCATTTTCAAAGAAAAAGAAAAACTAAGATACATTTATTTATAAAACTTTTTTTTTCCTATAAGCAAATACTACTTTTTATTATAATTACATTTTCTACTTTATTAATATATGTAATATTTATAGCTGCTAGTGTGAATTCTGTAGATATGTGCTTGCATATATTCTTATATGTAAATACATATTGATATTTTCATAAAAACATAAATGCAACTATTCGTATACATGGGACAAAAATAAATATTACATATTACAATTTTTTCTACATTGAAACACTCAGATTATTGGCAAGTTTTAAAATTTCAATGGGAAATTGGTATAACAGGAAATTTGATATAATGTACCATTGTAAGCAGTCAAAATTGTTTCCGACAGCATATTTATCGGTTTGCAAATTACATCTTAATGGAAACGTGCCAATAATATTGCATTATACAACTAGATATTTAAATAAAGATATTTTTTTTCTTTATTAGCAAGGTAGATTGGTGACATAACAAATATGTGGGCGCTCCACGGGAGTAACCTGTATTTAAATAGGGAAACATCACCATAAGGGTGTAATATTCTGCCATCCATGTTAGATACAGCTTTTGAGTGTGGAGTGACCAGATGGTCAGGGAGTACAGTAAGTGGGTGGGACAATGGAGGAGCACCAGAAACCAGCATCTCCCTCCTCCATACCAAGTTCTAGGGGGGGAGCTGCTGGCAGAACAAAGGGAATATGCAGGGATAGGGGGAGAAATAGGGAGAGACTAGGGGAGGGACTAAAAAAGAGTAAGGTAGAATAGGGACTTAGCAGAGTAGGAGGTTCAGTTAACAGCTTGTCTTCTTTACCACCCTCCCATCCCTAAATAAATAAATAGAAGATCATATAACAGGTCTCACACCCTTTCTTGTCTTTTGTATTGCAGATTTGAATCAACAATGAGGTCACGGAAGGCAATGAGTCCAGATGGATGTAAAAGGAATGTCATGTTATTCGGTCGACATGTAATTGGCAAATATGTGATTAGTATAAAACAGGGCTATCCCCATTTAATAGGTAATGTTCTGTACGGGCGTAAATTTTAATTGGTGCTATGGCAAACCCCCACGGTGGGCAACGGTAATTGGCGGGCAGGTTTGGTGCACGGTTTGACCGAGTAACGCAAAGGGCGTAAGTGGAAATATAGGGCTACGACCCCGACGGGCGAGCCAGTAATGTTTCCACATGCGCAATGCAGCATTTGGTGCGGTGTAAGTTAAGCACCTGGTAGACTGGCTGAGGGAGCATGGGCTCCCTACCCCGCTTTCCAGTGGCGTGAATTTCCAGTGTGCGAAATCTTGTTAATGTAGAGTGACACTAAGTTTACACAGGAATTATTTGAAGTGTTCCTATACAGAAACCATTTTTTGTTTCAGGAAATGCAGTCTGTGTTGTTTGGGAGCAAATACAGCCCCTTCCCCCGCTGATATAGCAGATAAGTGGTGATGTGGGCGGATTTGTGCTGAACCTATGATCCCTATTATTATTATGCATATGGGAAACACTTTGCCACTAGTCGGAATAGAGAGATTCAGACCACTTTATTTAAATATCTTCCATATGGACTGCAAGACTGATAAAGCCAAACAGACAATTTCTTGAGGATCTGACAAGGTTTTGAATATCAGGACCTAATTCTAAACTGTGATTGCACAGGTGTACTAATAAGCTGTGATGTGAAGCTTTTTCTGTCCTGTTATTGTGTAATGGAGCAATATTTGCATTTCTGAAAGGTTTAGACTGAGGGGGAAAAAAAAAATCTTCCTAAATGTACTATTTTTTAAAAATTATTTTACCATGCAAATTTCCGATTGAAAGATACTATTGTTTTTATGTGGGGCAAATAGAATAATACAACATAATCTGATAGCTAATTATTTTATAACTTTTTAGTATACATAATTATTTGAAATGAAAAGTAATTCATATGCTGTATAAAAGTGGCAGTAAAGTGAAAATTACAATTTTATGATTCAGTTGGAGCAAACCATTTTAAACTTTGTAATTGACTTCTATTATCAAAGAGACTTCATATTCTCTTGGTATCCTAAAGAGAACACCTTGGCAAGGCTCAGGAGTAGCAATTAACTACTGGGAGCTAGCTGCTGATTGGTGGTTTGGTTGAGAACGTATTCCTCTTGTCATTGGCTTGTAATGTTCCTTAAAGTAAGAATGAAGTCAGTCAAGTAACCCCATAGACCCTGGTAGTTTTGTCAGTCTACTGCGATTTGAGAATAAAAATATTACATTATACCAAGGAAAAGGAAAAAAATAGGCCCCTTTAGATGGAAATGCTGTCAGGTCCTTGGTAAGAGACTCATATAAAGACCTAAGTTAACCTGGGTGGACAGAAGTATATGAATCTAATGTAAACTTGCCTTGGGTCTTTGGATGAACTTCTTCCAAAGGATTGGAAGCAATGTCACCTACTAATGTACCTATTTCAATCTTTTTACCCTATTGTAACCATATAGCACAAGAAGCCCCAGCACCAGGGTCACATCAGAAGTTCCATCACACAGGTTTTCTTTAATGATGTGATTGCAACTGAATTGTTATCTATAAACACAAAAGTATTGAGCAAACAACTCTTGACTCGTGAATTCTTACATGACATTAATATATCTGAACATGACTCAGTAACTTCTGTTGCTGCAACAGAGGTTAGAGGTATTAGCAACACGGGTGAGAGAATTGTGACCAAAACAGATTAATAAAATCTAATTTTATAAAATATCTTGCCTTTTGTCTTCTGCCTGTCTTAAAATAATGGGATATGATTAATATAAACATAAGGGTTTACTTATTAACATCATTTATAGATTACATTGGGCTATATTGATACTTTGTAATAATTAAAGTGATATGAAACAAAAAATATATATTTTGTGATTCAGACAGAGCATGCAATTTGAAGATAAAGTTTCCAATTTACTTCTACTATCAAAATTGCTTCATTCCCATGTTATTCCTAATTGAAGAGATACCTAGGTATTATCAGTCTATGTATAAGGTTTGAAAAGCAAAAAGAGGTCATCCTGTCTCTAGATTCATGTTTTTACATAGTCACTATTTTTTATTCATTATGCAGAGCCACCACTGATTTGCTATGTTGTGCAGAGCCACCACTCTAGTATGTTATGTCATGCAGAAATTAATTTCTTCTTTTCCTGTATTTTGTTTTATTTTATCTGTTGCTTCAGAAAACTGTCAATTTAAGTTATATCTATGAATAAGAAGGCCCATTTTGTTTTCATGAGCTGAACATCTGATGTTAAAGATTTTCAGCTAAAATTTATAAATGTATGTTCATTTTCTGTTTTTTATTTTTGTCCTTGCCTTGTATCTGAAACTGGATTGTAATTAATAAATATATATATATATATATATATATATATATATATATATATATATATATATATATATATATATATATATATATATATATATATATATATATAAAGAAGAAATTAATGTCATGGGCATTAAAAATATAGTGGGCCATACAGCTCCAACATACCTTTTGACAAGTGTATTTGGTAAAAAAAAGTTGCTTATCCTTTATTTTAAAATTAAGAATTTTTCCACGTACATGTTCCAGGAGCCAATCTCAAAGTTTATTGGGGGACTGATTGATAGGTGAGCTCAGTGTACACTGAATGTAGAGTACCTACAAATAGGCATCCATGAAGACTCCAAGATTGGCACCATCTCCTATACATTGGTCTGGTTGGGTTTACTATTGCTGCTATTACTCCTTTTTGTCCCTTTAATAAAATAACAATTTGCTAGATGAGATGAGTACTTCAACACATGTATAAGAAATGCCTGGATTATCATTAGCATGATTTAAATAGAGAATAACATATTTTTTTAATTCATTGCATCTAAAACCAAATGTATGCTTACCAGATAAATTAATTTATTTCATGATGGTGAGAGTCCACAAGCCATCACATGTGGGATTAAAATTCATTCCACTAGGAGGAGGCAAAAACACTCAACATACCATAACTTTTAATCTTTCTCACTTCCCTGTACAACTTAGTTATTCATATGGCCAAAAGAGAGGAGTAAAGCAGAGAAGCAGGAAAGATAATGCAGGGCAAGTAAAGTGTAAAACGGTACTGCCACAAGCTGTGCAAAAAAACAAAAAACAAAGGTGGGTCTCATGGACTCATCATGAAACAAATACATTTACCAGGTAAATTATGTTTTCTTTTATAAGACCGTGAAAGTCCACGAGTCATCACTGGTGTTGTCCTATACCCAAGCAGTGAAGTCCGTGAGACCACCATGAAAAAGGGCATAGTGGCCCACAGAACTTTCCTGCCAAAGCAGCCTCTGATGAGACATACACATCAAAGTGGTAAAATTAAGAAGAATGAAGGTGCATTGTACTTACCTATCATCACCTTTATCTAATGTGCTCACCGCAATAGAAGAAGAGTCCATCTGAGGCAGTGCATGCATGGTGATAATGATCTGGTAAGGACTTGACAAGGAGCAGCATACTGTAGACCAGGAAATTGGTGGCAATGCCCATGTTTTACCTGGGGGGTTGGCAGGATTTCCACATTGGGGAAGCTAATTACTGCTTGGCTGAACTCCTGTCTTCCCCTATGTCCTACATAGTCAATCTGAGGGTAAAATGGGTCTCAGATCATTAAGAGAACCCCTTTCAATGACATGTAGATCAGCACTTCAGTATTTACCTCACACCATGCTGGAGGCAAAAAAAAAGTTGCCCAGGAGAGTGGGAGGAATTAAAATCTCTGCTATGTTGGGTGTTTTTGTCTCCTTCTAGTGGACTGTAGTTTATTCCAACATGTGATGGCTTGCAAACTCTCACCATCTTATGAAAGAAAAGACGGCATCTTAAAACTCATTTTAGTTTGTTGTAAAAAAAACCCCAAAAAAACAAAAAAATACTTGTGTGCTTGTCCTTGGGCTAGATTCACAGAGGCTTTGTCAATAAGGCACATCTGTGTCAAAATTCAAAATTCATTGAGGCTTTCTTCACCTATCTGTTTTAACCTATCCCCAGTAGGCATTCTTGTCATTAACCTATATATAGTTGTGTTATGAATTATATCTTGCACATGAAAGGACAACCACTTGCAACATGGAAAAAAAATAATTATTACCACAAAACTTTGCAAATACTTTTTGCCAAAGTCATTCGGTAAATAGGTATAATCTGTTTTTTTTATTATTATTTTAATTCAAATATAACTTATAAAGAAGTAGTACAAGTCAGGCAGTTGAAAACTGGTAGTAACAACTAGGAAGAAAGATAAGTGATCCATGAGTTGCTACCTAGTTAAAATAATTACCAAATTACCTGTAAAATAAATCCTAACCTAAGTTACAATTAAACCTAACACTACACTATCAATAAATTAATTAAATAAATTACCTACAATTATCTACAATTAAACCTAACACTACACTATCATTAAATTAATTAAATAAATTACCTACAAATACCTACAAATAAATACAATTAAATAAACTAACTAAAGTACAAAAAATAAAAAAAGCTAAGTTACAAAAAAATAAAAAAATAATATACAAACATAATAAAAATATTACAACAATTTTAAATTAATTACACCTACTCTAAGCCCCCTAATAAAATAACAAAGCCCCCCAAAATAAAAAAATGCCCTACCCTATTCTAAAATTAAAATTGAAAAGCTCTTTTACCTTACCAGCCCTTAAAAGGGCCTTTTGCGGGGCATGCCCCAAAGAATTCAGCTCTTTTGCCTGTAAAAAAAACACAATACCACCCCCAAACATTACAACCCACCATCCACATACCCCTAATCTAACCCAACCCCCCCTTAAATAAACCTAACACTAAGCCCCTGAAGATCTTCCTACCTTGTCTTCACCACGCCGGGTATCACCGATCGGTCCTCCAGAGGGTCCCAAAGTCTTAATCCTATCCGGCAAGAAGAAGTCCAGAAGAGGCTCCAAAGTCTTCATCCTATCCGGGCAGAAGAGGAGATCCAGACCGGCAAACATTTTCATCCAAGCGGCATCTTCTATCTTCATCCATCCGACGACGAGCGGCTCCATCTTCAAGACCTCCGGCATGGATCCATCCTCTTCTTCCGACGTCCGAACACAGAATGAAGGCTCCTTTAAGGGACGTCATCCAAGATGGCGTCCCTCGAATTCCAATTGTCTGATAGGATTCTATCAGCCAATCGGAATTAAGGTAGGAAAAATTGATCGGAAACAGCCAATAGAATGCAAGCTCAATCTGATTGGCTGATTGGATCAGCCAATCGGATTGAACTTGAATCTGATTGGCTGATTCCATCAGCCAATCAGATTTTTCCTACCTTAATTCCGATTAGCTGAAAGAATCCTATCAGCCAATCGGAATTCAAGGGAAGCCATCTTGGGTGACATCCCTTAAAGGAGCCTTCATTCTGTGTTAGGACGTCGGAAGAAGAGGATGGATCCACGCCGGAGGTCTTGAAGATGGAGCCGCTCGTCGTCGGATGGATGAAGATAGAAGATGCCGCTTGGATGAAGATGTTTGCCGGTCCGGATCTTCTCTTCTGCCCGGATAGGATGAAGACTTTGGAGCCTCTTCTGGACTTCTTCTTGCCGGATAGGATGAAGACTTCGGGACCCTCTGGAGGACCGATCGGTGATACCCGGCGTGGTGAAGACAAGGTAGGAAGATCTTCAGGGGCTTAGTGTTAGGTTTATTTAAGGGGGGTTTGGGTTAGATTAGGAGTATGTGGGTGGTGGGTTGTAATGTTGTGCGGTGGTATTGTGTTTTTTTTTAAAGGAAAAAGAGCTGATTTCTTTGTGGCATGCCCCGCAAAAGGCCCTTTTAAGGGCTGGTAAGGTAAAAGAGCTTTTCAATTTTAATTTTAGAATAGGGTAGGGCATTTTTTTATTTTAGGGGGCTTTGTTATTTTATTAGGGGGCTTAGAGTAGGTGTAATTAGTTTAAAATTGTTGTAATATTTTTATTATGTTTGTAAATTATTTTTTTATTTTTTGTAACTTAGCTTTTTTTATTTTTTGTACTTTAGTTAGTTTATTTAATTGTATTTATTTGTAGGTATTTTATGTAATTAATTTATTGATAGTGTAGTGTTAGGTTTAATTGTAGATAATTGTAGGTATTTTATTTAATTAATTTATTGATAGTGTAGTGTTAATTGTAACTTAGGTTAGGATTTATTTTACAGGTAATTTTGTAATTATTTTAACTAGGTAGCTATTAAATAGTTATTAACTATTTAATAGCTATTGTACCTGATTAAAATAAATACAAAGTTGCCTGTAAAATAAATATTAATCCTAAAATAGCTACAATATAATTATTATTTATATTGTAGCTATATTAGGGTTTATTTTACAGGTAAGTATTTAGCTTTAAATAGGAATAATTTATTTAATAAGAGTTAATTTATTTCATTAGATTTAAATTATATTTAAATTAATTATTGTAGGTAGCTGGCGGCGACATTGTGGGGGGCAGATTAGGGGTTAATAAATATAATATAGGGGTCGGCGGTGTTAGGGGCAGCAGATTAGGGGTACATAGGTATAATGTAGGTTGCGGCGGTGTACGGAGCGGCAGATTAGGGGTTAAAAAATATGCAGGTGTCAGGGATAGCGGGGGCGACAGATTAGGGGTTAATAAGTGTAAGGTTAGGGGTGTTTAGACTCAGGGTTCATGTTAGGGTGTTAGGTGCAGACTTAGGAAGTGTTTCCCCATAGGAAACAATGGGGCTGCGTTAGGAGCTGAACGCTGCTTTTTTGCAGGTGTTAGGTTTTTTTCAGCTCAAACCGCCCCATTGTTTCCTATGGGGGAATCGTGCACAAGCACGTTTTTGAAGCTGGCCACGTCCGTAAGCACCGCTGGTATTGAGAGTTGAAGGTGGTAAATTATGCTCTACGCTCCTTTTTTGGAGCCTAACGCAGCCATTCTGTGAACTCTAAATACCAGCGGTATTTAAAAGGTGCGGGGGAAAAAAAGCCAGCGTTAGCTACGCGGGTCGTTACCGACAAAACAAAAATAAATCTAGCCAATAGTTTTTATATGGAGGGCAGTGCATTTTTTCTTTCTTTTTTTTTTTTTACAAAGTAGTGTCTGCCCTTTTCATGTATTCTTTTAGTAAATTAGATTAAAAACTTATATGTAAGTTACATGAGAAATCTGAAGCCTTACATGAATTACTTATACTACTTTATTTTAAAGCCAATGTACTTTATAACTATCACAATGTTATTAACTAATATTTCAAATTGCAAAATAGCCAAAATTGAAAAACAAAGGTTAATTGCAAAAGATTCTAAGACAAACCCTAAAATATTTTGTTTAAGTATATAAATGGCAAGCAAAAAATATATAGGGTGGCATGCTTAACAGTTACCATGGAAGGCTGAGGTACTTAACCATTTTGTTTCTTTAGTATACACAAGACAGGAGGCAGTGTGAGAAACATTGAAACAAATTAGAACATACAAGCCCATACAAATAACTGGGTTCCCTCTAAATGATATCAGGAAAAATATAATATTAAGGTAAATAAAATTACAGGTCCAGATCGAATACACCCAAGGGCGCTAAGGGAATTTAGCACTGTCATAGCCAATCCCTTGCACTTAGTTCTTCAAGACTCATTATTCTTAGTACCCCAGAACTGGCATAAAGCTGATGTGGTTTCACTTTTTTAAAAACAGAAGCAGGGCTGATCCAGGAAGCTATAGACCTGTAAGTCTGACATTAGTTCTAGAGAAGATACTGGAAGGCATTATAAAGGACTATATTTAAGATTATATTCGTGTAAACAAGATTATGAGTAAAAATAAGCATAGTTTTATAATAAATAGATCATGTCAAACTAATCTAATTAGATTCTACGAGGAAGTAAGTAAGAATATAGATAAAGGGGAATCATTTAATGTGATATACTTGGATTTTGCAAAGGCTTTTGGTACAGTGCCACATGAGACATTATTTTAAAAAACGAAGGAACTAGGAATAGACAGGGAGCAAAGAGTAGTAGTAAATGGATCATACAGAGATTAGACAAGATAATTAGTCTCTCAAGGATCAGTACTGGGCACTGTTTTAAAAAAAAATATTTTTATTAATGACTTGGAGAAAGGTGATTAAATAGCAACATCTATACTTTGGAAGATGATACAAAGTTGTGTACGGTGATTAAATCAGTGCAGGATGTAATTGCTTGCAAGGGGATTTACAAAAATTGAAAGCATGGGCTGCTAAATAGAAAATTAGATTTAATACTGGTAAATGTAAGGTTCTGCATTTTGGAAGTAAAAAATATGCATGGAACTTATTATTTAAAAGGGACTAGACTTAGCAAAACAGGAGGAAAGAGCTTAAGCGTACTTATAGATAACAAGTTATCAATGCATATGCAATGTAGGGCAGTGGCTTCTAAGGCAAATACGATATTAGCTTAGAGAGCAAAAGTATAGAGTCAGGGAAAACCTTCAAATAAATAACTGTAATGAAGGCTTAAATGTTCAAACTGAAAATTATGAATACGTACTTATGAGGGGTGCCCATATGAGCCAAGCTGTAATGTGACACTATAAAAGTCCAGTAAATAATATCAATGTCAGTAGAGTGAGAGACCTCAGGCAGAGGGCATTTGTATACAATATATACATATATATGCAAATACAACTGAGCAAAACCAGCATCCACTTAAAGAGACGCAGTTGCTACAGATGCCTTACAATGATGTACAGGGTCTATCTCACCTCTTCCGTTGCCGAAATAGTAGCTCCTTTGGATGTATGACCGGACTCCTCCATTATATACAGTGGCACTGTGTGTGGCAGCTCCGCTCCTTCCAGGTGATTATGATACACCACCACAGATAGATTTATCTCCATGCACCGGCCAAACTGCTACAACGGAGCTTCTCCTCCAGACGCCAAGATGTGGGCGTGTTGCAGGTGTGTGCTATGCCAGCCAATCCACTGCAGCCTACTCCGGTCAGTGCAATTGCAGTAAGGCAAGATTTTTTCAATAGGCGGCTAGCTCCAGCAAAGTTGTATCCTCAAATATAAACCAAGAAAAAGTTCCTCCGGTAAAGGGTACACTTAAACGTACTTGATCCAAGGCTGATAGGCAACGACTCCAGGCAGGCTTAGGTGGTCTCCAACTCCTCACAAGTCGATAGGCAAGGGTGGATAGTGCTCTATGCTGAACAAAAGAGCATAAAGAACAAACAGGCAGAGCAGTATCCATTTAAATAATACTTAGCATTTATTGTTCCATACAGGAATATATTAAAAAGTCAAAAATCCGGGGGACGGAGCTTCGCCGTGCTGGAGCATGGACGCTGTGTGACTGAGCTCCGGAGCTGTTGGTCCCTATTAGGCATCTAAATTGGCATTTCATACTAAATATGGCCATAGCTACTCCTACCAACAACCTTGCATCAACTGGCCCCACTTATGGACTATAACTAATATGCTGGAGATATTTTTGGCGAAGCCTGAGGCTGTCTGCTATGTGACCGCGGCCGCCATCTTACCGCCATCTTGCCGCCAGAAGTAGTGCCCTGACTTCTCAAACCCCAATCGACTCAGACCCTGATACGCGGAGTCCCCGCGATATACCAGCACCTCATCCACCCTGTCTGAAGTGCTCTAAGTCCCGCTATCGCAGACGCGCAGCAGATGAGAAGCTGTGACAGGGAGCTGCATCAGAGATCCCAGCTTCATCGGGTGAGCACGACGACACCGCGAGCTGCGGTCACAAGCAAGCACATAATTATAGATACACTTACTGAACCCGAATAAGACTAGCAGGAGGGCACAGGGATAGACCGGACTGTTTCACACCTTACAGAACCGACTAGAACACAGCATTTCCCTCTGAGGATACCGAGGCCTAGTGATACACTCTCACTCATAGGCCCTGCGGCCTACCTTCACTGCCATTTCAATCTACAGCTGCTTTGAGCCCTCTTATTGTGCCCGCTAATTGCCCCTCAAGGCCTTTACAAATACTGCAACCTAAGCCTCCCCTAGCCATTATCAAGCTCACAATTTAAGCCAGGCATTCCGCTCCCCTTCCTGTTCATGCCATCTGCACTCCCATTATGGCAGGCAGGAAAGGTAATAAACCTGAAAAACAAGGCAAATTAACCCAGCTTGGCCCTTCAGTATCATCCTTTTTCCAGCCTCAAGATACAACTGGCACGAACATTATGCAGGCTACAGATTCCACTCCTGTTAACTCCACTGCGAATAACACACAAGACCCCCTGCAGTCTATTCAATCCCAGATTGCTAGTCTCCCATCTAAATCTGATATTGCTGACTTGAAGAATTTTATTAAAAATGAAATCAAAGACCTAAAGAAGGATCTTAATGACCTTGGTTCTAGGATGGAATTCTTGGAGGAGGGACATGACCACCTTAATAACATGGTTAGCCTGAATTCCCAACAAATATCTATCCAAGACTCTATGCTGCAAAATTTGAATGATAAAATTGAGGACCTCGAAAATCGAGGACGGAGGAACAATTTGCGACTTAGGGGAATCCCTGAGGATGTTTCTCAAGAGCAACTTAGGGCCTATGTCACTGAGCTCTTTCATGTCCTACTCCCTCAAACTCCTCCCATACAACATGATGACATCGAGAGAATCCACAGGGCCCTCAGGCCTCCTGCAAGACCCCCGGCACCTCCCAGGGATGTTATTATCAGATTTCTAAAGTTCACCACCAAGGAGGAGATCTGGCAAGCCGCGAGAACTAGGAGGACAATCCTTTTCCATAACCACAATCTACAGATCTATCAAGACCTATGCCCCCAGACAATCCAGCGCAGAAGAGAGGTTCGCTTCATCACCAAAGTCCTTCAGGAAAAAAGTATTAAATATCGTTGGGGCTTCCCTTTTAGCTTAATTATCTCATTGAACGGAGGACAGATTATATACAAAAACTTCTCTGACTTGGAGGATGTATCCAGGAAACTTAACATATCTTTTGACCCCCCCTCAGAGAAAATTATCGTCCCAGCTCCTGGGCTGGACTGCTCAGGGGAAGGATCTTCCAGAGATCAAAGACCGAGTTGGTCAAGGGTAGAACCTAAATGACGCAAGACCGGCCCTACATCTCCAGCTGCAGAAACCTGAGGCCCTCTATTTACCATCCACACACCCCGCACACAAGCGTTGGCTTGGACTTTGGACATTTTCTCTGCTGGAACATTTCTTTCTGAGGGACTCTATGATAGGTTGTTCCAGGGGTATTGTATGAATGACTTCTTAGTTTGTTTGTATTTGTTCCTGATAACCATGTTGCTTCAATATGTCCATTCTAGTTTAATTTCTACTGTTGCTAACAATGCCTTATTTTTAGTCATTTAATTTTTGATTGCCATATAGGGTTATCCGACATCATTCCTCCCCCCCGAATGGTGTACTCACAAACCTTAATGCACACCACCTATTGTTGGAATAATTTACATTATTTTGTTTGTTCGTTTTGCATATACTACTTGTTGAATTCATGTTCTTTATAGTTAAATTGCAAGTTTTTGAATGTTCTAATGTTTACTGTACCTGCCTACTCAGCCACCCCAACTTTCTCAAACATTGGTCTACTACTTATCAGCATGCTTCTCCTCAAGCTTATTCACCCTATAGTTACCATAAAAATTCACAATCAACCCACAATGATGTGTCCCCCACTCAATATAATCACAAGGCCCTTTCACTCCAAATCCACATTATTAGCGGACACTACCACCTTCTGACTGGGAATATAGCCTCCTATCAATCCCGCACCTTTAGAAATCTAAATGCCCTCACAAACATTACCTATGGCCACACACCTTAGATCTATTAAAATATTGTCCCATAATGTCAAGGGATTGAACACCCCTCAAAAAAGATCCCAAGCCTTGAGAGATTACCATAGACAAAAAAGTGATATCATCCTAATTCAGGAGACTCATTTCAAGAAAGGCAGAGAACCCTTACAGTCCCTTAGGAAATTTGGCCAAGTGTTTTTATCCTCAAATACTTCTAAACATAACGGCGTGGGAATACTAATCCGCAAACAGATCCCCTTCCATATCACTAACATCTTCAAAGATAGAGAAGGTAGACTAATTGTTATCACTGGCAAACTCTTCAATAAAGTTATTACTATCGCCAATATATATGCTCCTAATTCCTGCCCCACCCAATTTTTCCTTCAATCCTGTAACACTATCTCTGAATTATCTAGGGGTAGTTTAATTTTGGGAGGGGATTTCAATTTAGCTTTTGACCCCAACTTGGACTGTTCTTCGGGGTCATCCGCGATCCCCCAGAAGGTTCTAAAAGCGATCAAATCTCACATCTCCAAGCTAAACGTCCATGATGCTTGGAGAATCCATCATCACATGGTCAAGGATTATACGTTTTATTCATATCCCCACCAATCCTACTCCCGCATTGATTATTTGATGATCGATGTTACTAGCTTAGCCCTGGTCCAATCCACCAATATTATGCCCATCACGTGGTCAGACCATGCCATGATCTCATGCTCCCTCAACTGGCCCACCTCTCAAAGACAGGAACGCATGTGGAGGCTTGATGAGTCGCTCCTTTCTGACCCTATAGTTAAAATACAAATAACTAAGAGTCTGGAGTCCTATTTCCTTTCTAACACCACCCCAGATGTTTCTCCTCTCAATGTGTGGGAAGCCCACAAGTGTGTACTTAGAGGAGAGCTCATAGCGATCAAAGCTGAAAGAAATAAACAAAACACCCTTGCACTTAAAAACCTCTTAGAAGAATTAGAAAAACTACAGGACTCCCATAAAAGATACCCCAATAGCCCTTCCCTACTCGAACATATTAAACACAAACAAGGTCAGCTGACCCTCCTTTTGGGTCTGGAGGCCAAACGTAGAGCTCTTTTCCTCAGAAGAAGGTTTTACGAAGGGGGTAATAAACAAGGCAAACTATTAGCTCGTCTACTACACAACAGAGCCTCGAGGGGTTATATTATGTCCATAAAAGACAAAACAGGCAAGACTTGGTCCACCTCTTCTGATATCGCGAACCAATTTCGTTCATATTACAAAGATCTTTATAACTTAGATAACAATAGCACCCCCCCTTCCCCAGAAGAAATCACTGACTACTTGACCTCCCTACACCTCCCCTCCCTGATGACAGAGCAAAAATCTGACCTGGAATCACCTTTCACTTTAAAAGAACTACAGAAAGCCATCCTTTCCTTCCCCCCGGGCAAGGCCCCAGGCCCTGATGGATTCGGCCATTCATATTATTCCAAATTTATAGATACCCCTCTTCTCTCCCCAATCCCTTCTAGCACATATCTCTGTAATTCCTAAACCTAATAAATCCCCTGAATCTATTCCCAACTACAGACCGATCTCCCTGCTAAATGCAGATGTAAAAATTTACGCCAAAATGATAGCAACTAGATTGAACCAACATCTCCCATCCTTAATCCATCAAGATCAGGTGGGATTCATTCCCTTCAGAGAGGCAAAAGATAATACGGTCCGCAATCTCCACCTCTTATGGCATTCTAAAAAACAAGGCCTTCCCGCGATCTGCTTATCCACCGACACGGAGAAGGCCTTTGACCGAGTTCGATGGTCCTTCCTCAAATCCACCTTACAGACCATGGGGTTAGGTGAGCTCATGATCCACAGAATATTTGCCCTATACCATAATCCTAGTGCTCGAATTTCCTTAAATGGTATCCTTTCCTCGCCATTCCCGATTTCGAATGGTACTAGGCAGGGATGCCCCTTATCCCCACTATTGTTTGTATGACTCTTAGAGACATTTGCCACTAAGATCAGACTAAACCCAGATATCAAGGGTATAACGGTTGGTGGTGAGACCTATAAATTATCCCTTTTTGCAGACGATGTGCTGTTCTCCCTTACTTCTCCCGACACATCGATCCCTATCCTTCTAGAGGAACTTTCGCTTTTTAATAAACTAACCAACTTCCTCATTAACCAGTCCAAATCAGAATACATTGGAGTCTCACTACCCCATACTCTTGCTCAACAAATTGAATTACTTTGCCCCTTCCGCAGGTGCAAAACCTCCTTACGATACCTAGGTATCCACCTCACCGAGGATTTAGAGACTATATATAATCTAAACTATGCCCCCCTAAAGCTATCCCTGGAAAGGGAGCTCTCGTCGTGGCACTCTAGACACCTATCCTGGATTGGCAGAATTAATGC
The DNA here is from genome assembly GCF_027579735.1 of Bombina bombina. Lineage (NCBI taxonomy): Eukaryota > Metazoa > Chordata > Amphibia > Anura > Bombinatoridae > Bombina > Bombina bombina. The sequence goes on along the minus strand of NC_069500.1, from coordinate 490,536,461 downwards.
CATAAAAATGACAGCCTTCCCCAGACTTCTATACCTGCTACAAACCCTCCCTGTCCCACTCCCTTCCCATTACCTTAAGAATTTGCAACAACTATTTAGTTAATTTATATGGAGAGGCGGTCACTCAAGGATTAATAAGCGAATAATGCTAACCCCTCGTAGACACGGCGGCCTCGGAGTCCCTAACTTAGAGCTTTATAGATCTGCTATTTTCATCCAGCGAATTCTTGACTGGAGGGTTCATAAGACTCAGAAGAGGTGGATCTTGCTTGAGGAACACTTGCATAAAGACTTACACTTACATTCCATTTGCTGGACTCCCCGATCCGCACCCACCGTTAAAAACTTAGATAATCCTATCACCAAGGAAACCCTAATTCAATGGGAGAGGGCAAACGTAACCAATCCATACCTTTCTTCCAGACCTTCCCCGCTCACCTTGTTACTACACAACCCAGAGTTCTCTCTGACAGAGCTAAGAACCCATTCCTTGCATATTGACCCTTCCCCTGATGTGGCGATTCACCACCTCTCTGATAAAGATCACCTACACTCTCAGGCAAAACTACAAGAATTAAACTATGACTGGGCCCATAACTGGTTTAATTACAGGAGACTTCACCATTATATCACTTCACACAAATATTATTACAATATGCTCAGACCTATGACTAAGCTTGAGACTATATTGTCATCCCCTATCTCCTTAAATCACACCCTGTCCAAAATATACTCTATACTATCCCACCCTCCCCCTGGCAACTTACCGGGAACTATTGAGTCCTCGGAAAGGGAACTAGGAGTCATCATCCTACCTCATACAGCAACCTCTATTTTTATTAACACCAAATCTTCTTCATCCTCGGCAGCTATGCTGGAGATGAACTATAAAATCCTCCATAACTGGTACCTCACCCCCAGACGTTTGCATAAATTGTACCCCACAACAGGTAACCGATGCTGGCACTGTGGCCACGTTGGCAGTGGCATGGGCCACATGTGGTGGTGGTGCAACAGCATAAACTCATATTGGAGAACCCTCATAGGGGAAATTGAAAAAATCTTTCAGCTTACATTACCATTAGACCCGCTAATATTTCTTTTAAACAAACATATTAAGCTCCCCTCTAAAGCCCACAGCATCCTGTTACGCATACTTACAAATAGTGCCAAATCCCTCATCGCTAAATCCTGGAAATCTCAAGATCCACCAAATGTAACACTATGGAGACTCAAAGTCACTGACCTGATAGAATTGGAAGAGTATAGATCATTCAGGCTGGATTCCAGAGACATATTTCTCATTGCCCAAGATATGTGGACACAATATATGAAAACAGTAACATCAGTCAGTGAATTACCCCTGCTAACGTAATTATTTCCCTGTGAATATATTAATTCTCATAAGTGATATCCATATAGGAGAACACCTACCCCCTCTTACTACTTTAGCTGGTACATCTCAACTCAACCCAATTTAACTCAATTGTATTGCATTTTATTTTACTTGAATTCTTTAATTTTCATTTTCTTTATGTCTCCCCCTTCCCTCTCTCTGGCCGTCAAGGCCATTCCCTGTTTAGTTTAAAATTATTCTTTTAACCATTAAGTGAATGATTAATGTTGTTAATTGGAAACGGTCATTATGTTACATATAAGAATGTCATATTCCTTATATCTTGACTAATCCTTGTTATATGTTTGCCAAACTATTTCAATAAAAAGAACTTGGAATAAAAAGTCAAAAATCCACACCAACAATAAAAGACAAAGTTAAAAAAACAGCTGTGTGCTAGGTGCTTACGCGTTTCAGCTAAAAAGCTGTAATCATAGCTTATACCCTAACTAACACAGTCATTGGTTAAAAACAGTGATTACACAGCTGAATGATGATGGTAATTTATTGTGCCTTAAGGGAGCAACCCTCTTCAAAGTGAACGAATATTTGATCTATATAGGAACTCTAATCTTATTCACAAAACAGAGCATTTTTGCTACTCAATATATATTCTGGTAATTAGAAAAAAATACTGTCTATAATGCAATCGATTATATCCGAAGTTTGGAAAAAGAGAATAGATACATGTTAATGCAAACTGAGGTATATGAAAGAACACATAGTAAGTATGTAATACTAATTGCAATATTCGCTACAAATGGTAATATACCAAGTGTCCTACCTTCCCATTTGCAGCTCCATAAAAGGAAGGGAATGTCTCAGTAAAAGGCATGTATACATTTTAAATACAATAGCAATGGTGATAATAATATGATATAATATCAGTTTGGGTATCAATCCCGGGTCCCTGGGATCACAGGCGATAAAGTTAACCATTAAGCTGCGGGGCATACAGTCTTACTGTGTATTAATTGATTATTTGCTACCCTTAGTTAAGGGACAGGTACTTGCAGCAAACTCAAAATATGCACATATAGTATAAATATTAAAAGAATAATAATATGTGTATATAATAGTTCAATAGTTTACTCAAATTAATTACAGTATGTCCATCAAATACAATACACTGAGGTATATAATCTATCAATAGATATGAAATGATCAATGATGATAATAAATAAATGAGTAACTAAAGAGAAACAAACCCAGGTCTATTGTGTCATAGGTATTGGAGCTGACTAATGCCAAACCTGCTCCATATGAGATTAAATGGAAGAAAAAGATGGTGATAGTAATAACACCAGCAGTGGGGCAAACCCTTGGAGATGTCAACTAATGTTATATACCTGACAAGAGAAACATTACCATGGCTGAATCACTAGAGATGTAAAAATAGGTAAATAAATTAATAGAGTCTCTAATATTAAACCAAGTTCCAAAGATGATGCATGCCAAGCAGGAATATATCTAGTTCTGCCAGTGATTAATTAGATCATATTCTGAATTAAATCCTAGCGGGATTCGGGTATCGAGTCTATATATCCAATACATTTCGCTTCTGCTCAAGATTTTATTCTTATCCCCGCCTCTTTTAGGCAGAATCGTTTTATCAATGGCCTGCCACCTGAAGGAATCCAAGCTCTTATTATGGCATAGGGCAAAATGTTGGACAAGTGGGGTAGTGGATTTTCCAATAGAGATAGTTGAAAAATGTTCTCTTATTCTAGACCCTACATCACGTGTCGCTTGTCTAACTTATTGCCGATAGCACAAAATACAGGTTATAACGTACGTAACGTAAGTAGAATTGCAATTCAGGCAGTGTTTGATGTCAAAAGATTCTTGTGTTACTTCAGATTTAAATGTCTTAGAAAATGTGGCATAATCACAGGGTCTACATTTATTTCTCCCAAATTTAAACATGCCCACGTGGGTTAACCATGAACTCTTATTTGACTGAAGGGGGGGCAGATCTGAGGGAGAGATTATGTTGCCAATGGTTTTGCCACATCTGAATGAGCACCTGATGCCTCTGTCTACACAATCCATTAATTTATCATCTGCAATAAGAAGTCTAAAATGCTTCTTAACTATCCCACATACTTGTCTATATTG